>NC_133783.1:53368376-53393811 GCF_003597395.2 Chelonoidis abingdonii
ACCCAAGACCAAGAAACACCCACAAATTCCCTCCCTTAAGCTTTGAAAAATCCGGTTTCCTGATTGGTCCTCTTGTCAGGTGTTTGGATCCCTTTGTTAACCCTTTACAGGTAAAAGAAACATTAACCCTTAGCTATCTGTTTATGACAGAGGCCTCCACATTTAACCACACTATAGTGTGCATGTCTCACTGTTTCTGCATCTGCACCAAAGCACAATTCTACAAAGCTTGAATTAAAGAGCCACTATCTAAACTTGAGAGCTGTAATAGATCCATATCCCCTATGGTTCAGGCACAGTTGACAATGCATAGCACACAGTGACCAATGAATAACATAAGAACTAGGCACAGTCTTGTTTGTATATCAGCCAAAGAGGGATGGGGAAAATCAAATGCAGAAAGGAAAAAAAGCTATCTTCATAAACTGTTACATTAAGATTGTCTCAAAATAATTATAACAGCACCTATGCCTTTCACAAATGAAGTCAAAACAAAGTATTGTAAACTACACAAAACCACCACAGATCTTGTCTCAGAAAAAAAGGCCTTTTTTTAAACAAATATGAAAGCAACATTTGTTACAGGATTGAAACTCTCAAATAGAACATGGCATACGAATATTTGTGACCACTAAACTGTTCTGAATGCATGCAGTGTTTGTACATATTCTGCTGACAACTGACATTCATGCACTGGCCGATACTTGAAATCTTGCTGTGACAATGGCAGACCAGGCCAATTCACTTGCGTATTGGTATAGATCATAGTGATTGTTCAATGTATGAGAGTCTATTTGGTGTTTAAACTTCATATAAACTATTGGGATGTTACGTGCATTGTTTGCACTTATCTGTATCCTGTTATAATGTAGTAGTAAACATTTATATTATATATACCCTCATCACTAAACAATGCATCAAACGAGAAAGAAGCCTTGTGGATTGCAAATGAAGAACTCTCTGTTGAAGTGCTAATTTCAAAGCAAGTGGTCGTGCGATGATCAGAGGTCAAAGACTCAAAATGCATTCCTCGCTTTCCATCAAAGAAAAAGCCCAGATGGGTAGTGACACTGTCAGCTTGTTTTCTGTGAGAAGCAGCTATAAATATGCATTCAAGGAAATATCCTGGATCTCTTGATTGTTTTGACTTTTACAGGAAAGTGTACTACTAAATGCAAAGATCCCTAGAGACAATCCGGGTAACCTGAAAAGACTTTTGGAAAACTGGCAGTTTATGATGTTACTGCCACCATTTGGGATTACAAACTAAGACTCATCTGTGGATATATTTTATCTGCTTTAACTTCTCAGTAACTCTCAGGCTTCCTTTTCTTAGCTAACAAACTTTCAGCTACTTTACTACAGAATTGGCTAGAATTTGGCATAAGATCTAGAGTACCAATTGATCTGGGGTAAGTTACTGGTTCCTTAAATGGGAAGCAACCCAAATGTGATGTGATTTTTGATGTAGTAACCAATTTATCCCAAAAGTCCAGTTTGTTTGGATGGCAAGATAGAATGGAGAGTCTAAATGGACTATTTGTGACTCCATGGTAAGACTGGTAATAGTAATCCATGAGTCCACATTTGTTACTGGCTTGGTGAAATCTAGTTATAGAACACACGACCAGCTTGGGGAATCAGCCCTGTTTTCTGACAGTCTGCTCAGATGTAGGCACTCATGGTCGTGAGCCGCTCCAGACAGCATGACAATTGTGAGATGCAAAAAGTTCAGACTCCATGGTATAGCTAATAAAGTTTTAGTCCTGAACTCTAATGGTATATTGTTGAGACAGTGCTATGTAAAAACTTTCAACTGGAAGCAAGGTGTAATATATTGTTCAGTGATTTTAGTATGAGGGTAAATGCTAGGGATTATGAAGATTTCAACCCAGGACTCTTAAATCAGAGGCTATGCTACTTAACCACATATGAAATGCCCTTATAAACATAACTATAAAAGAACGAATCCACAGTATATGAAGGCTATGTTTTGTAAGAGATCCTCTAGTATTAAACATGTTCAGAATACTAGGGGTTTATAGTACATGTATATAAAGACTGCTCAGCATCCAGGTGCTTTAAACAGAACATATACTGAATTAACTCTCTAAACCACTGGAGTAAACACATCATACATCAGACAGTTAGATCTATTTAAAATATATACTTACTATCCTTCAATTAACCATGTACATTTAGTTTTATATTTATAATTTATTGGTCCATCTGTTAAATATCCAGAGGGTTCTGTTAACCTAAAAGAGAAAAAACAGTAATATAATTAAACCTTAGACATTTCTTGAAGCACAGCAGCATAAAAATATCAACACCCTATTACAGATGTTTGGATCGGGTGACAATTAGCATCTTTTATCTTGGAGGTGGCTTTCATTTGTTTAATAATCTGAGGCTTCATATCATGTATCTTTTGTTTCAGTGTATTATAAATACAGATAGTGCTATATCACCACCAGTTTATTTCCTTTGCCTCAAATATTACTCAAAGCTACTTTAACTTGCATCTTCTTCTAGCTTGGTGGTGTGCAAAAATTACACACAACTTACACTGCCCTAGGAGAGTGTAAAGAAAGGTTTAATTTGTGACATCTTACACACTGCCTCTGAATTTAGCCCATAGCATCATTGCGGAAGATTGTCAAAGTTCCACTAAAATAAATGGAGCTCTGATAATTTACACCCTCTCTGTCTTACTCTGTTTACCACAGAAGAATGAAAATTGAAATTCAGAGTGGCAACTGGCAACTAACTACAGAATAAAAACATTTTACAAGTGACGATTAAGTAAAAGATCAGAACACATATACATACATATTAATTGCTCTTGGTAGAACTATTATGCTTCCATTCTTATCTTACATGCCACTGAGCCAGAACAAGGTGTAACTTGCAATTCCCTTACTAAGAAGTAGTAGAATGGATATAGGTAGATCTGAGGAAGTCTTGAGCTGGTTACAACTGGGGGAAAACAACTAAATTCTCTCACCAGCAGTGTAAGTGCACAGGGATCTCTCTTATGTCACTCTAACCATCATCTCTGAATTTGCCCACATTATGTACATGTGCAAAAAGTGGTCTACAGCTTTTACTGAAAATGAATTACATTTAAACTTGAACTGACTTGGAAAAACTCCTAACTGTCCCTCTGCCACCCTATCATTGAGGTCTGTTATTCCAAATTTCACGCTAGAAACACCTGGAAGTGCAGTTGAGATCAGAGATACAGAATCCTTGTTCTATAAAGGAGATTGTTGCTGCTAGAGAGGTATCTGTGAGGACCTTTATCTTTGAAATTCACTCCCTCAGTCTGCCAAGTCTGAAACTTGTTAATCTTTAAGGCACGCTGCAATGCCGATCTGTCTTCCCCACCTTTTAAGACAGAATTAACAAGGTGGGATTTTTTATTCTTTTTTGCCAGACTATTGGTGGTCAGGGGGATTGATGTAACTATAATAATTACTTAATTTTGAAAGATTTTCAAAGGCACCTAGGAGGTGCTAATAGGTGCTTTTTTCTTTTCTCTTCATAAATGTAGAGAGACAGAATACCACTGAACCACTGAAAAAAGGGTGGCAATGTGGGTGGCAGAGTGGGGGAAAATAAGCATACCTCAGTCAGCTACCTTTGCAGCAAGAATTCTCCCCTGCCCCAGCAGTCAATTATTAAGTCCTGTAACTGACTCCTCGGTAAGGAGCCACTGTGAGCACTGTGGTAACCAGTTCCCTAGATTACTGGTAGCATACAGAGTGCACAATGCGCTTAGAGACGAGTTCTGAGCTCTAGGTCCTGCACGTGCTACCCTCTGGTGGTTTCCCAGGAACACTCACAAGAGTTTGATGAATAACAGGGGCTGTTTTTCTAGAGCTGACAAATATTGTGATTACCCTAGGCATGACTGCTTTAAGTTGCAAGAAAAGATGACCCAACAGTTTCCCAGCCAAGCTCTCAGCCTTTCACGATAGACCTACATTGCAATGTAAGCCCAGGTTAGTGGGACTCAAGCCAGCAGTGTTTAAGAACTCTAGATTTGAGCACCTACACTTCTTTTTAACACTATATTAAGAACTTTCTAACCCAGGCTCTAAACTGGGGCTCTAGCATCCACACTGCAGCACACAGACTCAGGTCAAACCAACCATATCCCAGACCCCCTGCATACTCACAAAATGCTGCTGCTCTAGCCCTTTGTTCAGGTGTTACACTAATAAAATAATACCAACAGGATCTTATAAAAGGGACAAGGCAAATTGACACATTTATTGTAAATACAACAAAATACTTTTGTTGGCTGTTATATTACATTCATTTACTCACACAGTTATTTACACAAAATTATTCTGCGAAGACAGTTATAGTTAACAGCCTGAGTGTTGCCTGTGCCAAGTTACTGGCCAGGCGGCCTGGACACAAGGGTGGAGCCAAGTCATGTCAGATGTGCATTCGATGCTCCTGGAGGGTGGTCGCAGAACCAGACTTAAAGAGCTTAGTCCCCTGGTTTTGTTCTTATAGATCTTTATCTTAATGTATGTCTATGGAAGTTGCTTCATCATGCTGAATTTGTGATTGGGGTAACCATTAAATAGCTTGATCAGCATATGGTACATTCATGACAGCTATATGTTATTTTTTAGTTTTTTGGTTTTTTATGTGCATGGGTGGGTTCCGGCATGCTCTGTGGGGGTCATTCAGTTGCCTTCGCCCTGCATTATTTTCAGCCCAGTGATAGTTGTGAGTCTTAGGTTTCAGCTGGTACCAGTTTTTGATTAATTATTTACCTGTTACAAACATTTACTTTTATGCACTCAGCATAAATTTTCGCATCCAGGCTTAACAGGTTTGATTTAGTTTTTTATTGCTAAAAGATTTACATAGGCATAATCAGGCTTTTAGGGGATGAGAGGATCAGTGGGTATGGCTTAAGAAAACATCATTGTTTTCACATTGTTTTTATTATTTTTTGGTACAGACTTTTTGTCCCGTAACAGCATTTTTATTGGTTACTTTGCATATTTAATCCCTGGACAGGCCTTAGATAATTGTTTTTTTCGGCCTTGGGCTTGTTACAGAGATTTATTCAACAGAATTCAGCAGACAGAAGCTCACTTAACACAAAGACTTATAAAACAGGAATTTTTTGTAACAATTGTATTTTTTTTTTTACTATTATACTTTATTTATTAACTTACTAATATTGGGGCATTATTCAATATAATCTCCCTTTTGACACTAAAGACATTAGGCGACAGTATCACTTTTTATACAATTTTTGAATGATATATTTTTTGAGCAAGCAAATATTGCAAATATAGCCTGGTTTGTGACTTTTAATATTTTATACTTTTTTAAACTTACCAACACATACAATACAATCCAACAAAACAAATGCAGTTTAAAACCAGTACAACCATCAGGGGATGTAATATGACTAATAGTATACCGGTAGTGGTGGGGGACCATCCAGAGAAAATGTTATGTAGGTTCATGGGGATTTTTTTTAGCTGTAGCAATTTTTAACGTATTTTCTTTTTATGGATAATATGGATAGCTTTATTTTTTGCACTGCTTTTTGTTTGCATTAATAGCTTTGTTACCTTTTGACTTTTTAGCAATTTTATGGCCAGATTTTGCCAGCCCAAGTTAAGGTGGACCAAAAACTTCACTGGTATTGCCTAAATGGTAAGCTGTGACTTTTTTGGTTGCGACAGATAATATGTGGCATTTCTGGTAAACACTGTACTTACATTGCATTTACACTTCTTTACTGGTGGGTTACTAATACCTTTACTTTTTTAATACCCAGTTTTTTAGGAATTAATTCATACACATTATTATATATTACTTTCATTTTATTTTTTAATTTATTTTGTATAAATGAACTTAAAGACATTTTTGTATTACAGGGCTTTGAGACATTGGGCAGGGATAGGCACACCCATTTTTGAGGCGTCCATACGGTGCAGCGCCTCACGTCTAATAGCTTTTTATTTTTTTCAGCCTACTGGCTGGACATTTGTGGTAGCCAATACAACTTGGTATGTAATGTGGGGATAGGATGACCAGACGTCCCAATAAAATCAGGACCGTCCCGATATTTAGGTGTTTGTTCCACGCCCTGACCGATCTTAGATCGGGCCGCAATTTGTCCTGAGATTTCATGACCCCAGCAACACTTGTCTTATTTATTTATTTATTGCTGCTCCGCCGGCAGCACTTTTTTTTTTTTTTTTGCTCTACCAGCAGACACCCCCCCTCCACGTGTCCCGATATTTTCTCCCTCTCACCTAGTCACTCTATGTGGGGAGTGGCATAACTTTTTATATTTGTGGGTTTTGAGCCTGGTGGCTGGCAATTTTAACAACTCTGTCCTGACAGAGCTTGAAACATATTCCATTAACTTATACCGATAAACATTAAACAAAGATTGTTTTCTTTGCTTTAATAGATGTAACAAAACCTTGGCGTTTTCTGACAATACTTAAAACGTTTTATGTTCTAGCATTGAAACTGCCAGCACCTGCATTTCAGTGCACTCCATGGCTATGGCTGTGCGATTTTTTAGCTGTAGATGTGTCTTATGCATTATTTACACAGTTGTGTTAAGCCATTGCCAAAGATTTTATTTAGCTTTTAAATTACTAATATTTATTTGGACTAGATTTACATTAGCATGTACTTGATTATGAATTAAGCTTTTTTGCAACTTTGCCAAGGAATTTAGCTTAATTTTCACTACTTTTAGATCTACTGCATTGGCATGTTCTGCCCGTGCTTTGAATCCGCCTAATAACGCATTTATTACATTTCTTGTTGCTTTTGCTTGTTCTGGGTCAGGCGGGAGCAGTGTGTGTCTTTTGACCCATGCGGTCAAGATGGGGAGAGCGAATTGTGTACACTTGAGTTTTACCTTAGAAACAATTAGCCGTGTCCAGTCCATAGTTATTTTGACCTTTACCAGGAGGAGGCCAACTAGAACTTCAATGGGAGTGGTTTTAATTTTAAATAGCTGGGGTTTACGTACTGATATTGGAGTGGTTTTTATAAAAAAAAATTCTTACACTCAGTTACATTCCTTGGGAAACATGACCTCCTGAATATACCTTGGGCAATAAACTACTATTACCGTTACCAGTGTTCCAGATTTTATTACCCCATCCCATATATATGGGAGGGATAATCTGAAATCATAGTAGTGTTTTTCAGGTACCCTTCTGAGTGAACTCCTACCAACCAATTTTTTATTTTATTTTGGGGAGGAGCGGACACATTTATTTCCCTCTTCCACATACACCTGTATTTCCAAAAGAAGATATTGTGAGGTTTGTGGCTAAGTTTACTTAATGCAACTGAATAGTGGGGTCTTGGACCGGGGCCCATGTGTGCATGTTGTTTTGAAGAGGCATTTATTTGGGGGTGTTCCAGAAATAGCTTTACCTTCCTCACGTGATTTTGGGTACTGGGTATTGTTGTTTCTTGCGTTGGGGCTCAATATATCCTCTGGATCCAGTAGAATCCCTATGGTGCCAGGGTTAAAGTATAGGATCTAAATTGACAATTGTAGGTTCAGGAGCTTCATGGGTTCTGGGGCCATATGGTTTTTTTCCAGCTGTCGTAGTTCGCCCGAAAAATTGAATTTGCAGAGTGGACTGGTTGTTCAAGGAGCACCTGCAGCACAGCTAATACCAGCAGCACAGTACTACACACAGCAATTCTTGAGAACAATAAACAGGCACCACATCCAGGGGTCCTGGTGTTTAAGTAGCAGCAGGGGTCCAGAATATATAAATGCAAACACAATAAAAATATTAAACTTATTTAAACAATTTAGTTTGTGACACACAGACCCATTTTATTTTGCTATTTTTATTGATACGGTAAATGAGTGGGCTGAGGCAATTTACTACTGAGTATGGTCCTGTCCATCTTGACTGCAGTGTGTGATTCCTTTTGCCCAGTTTTAAATACATTACCTGATTTTTTGTTTTTATAACAGGGGAGTTCCAGGTTTTTTCTGATTCATTTTTTGATTTATTATTTTAATGGCACGGTATACTTTAAAATGTAGGGTGGTGGGGGGTTTTGCAACTGCTTCAGCCATCGCCAGTATTTATGATTTTTCAGGGGTGCTGAACCCTCCATGCCCTGAATTTGTTCAGGGTCGATGACCAACTTTATGGCTTCTTTGAAAAGCAGCTGATATGGCTGGATTTTTGTTTTTAATTTGTTGTTGTTGCAAATCACAGTGAGAATGAGCAGAAGCTTGTTTGGCCAGTTTTTACCGGTATTATTCAGAACCTTCCTGAGCGCTTCCTTAATGGTTCAGGTTTTTTTTAACCTGGCCTGATAACGGGGGTTGATAGGGAATGTGGAATTTATAAATGACTCCCAAGGCTTTAAGCATAAACGTGAACATTTTCCCTATGAATGACCCTTCATTGTCTGAGTCCACGATCTCAGGCGTGCCATACCGGCAGACTATTTCTGAGAACATATTTTTGGCAGCTGTCCAAAAGCTGCTGTTTTTTGTAGGAAAGACTTTTACCCATCCTGAAAATGCATCTATAATTACAAGCAGATATTGAAATTTTTTCTTACTTTTTGGCAATTTGATAATAAAATCAATTTAAATTTTATGCTAAAGGACCTAGGCTGTGCTGGTGCAGCATCTGAGGCTGATGGGGGGGTCTAGCCTTATTTTTTGCACGTTGCACACAGTTTTTACCCATGTCTTTATGTCATTTTTTACTTTTTTTTATTTTACTACTTGCTTTAGCCTTCCCAGAATCCCTTTTACTCCTTTGTGCATAAACTGGTGAGCTATGTTCACCAGTTCCTGTGTTTTAATTCTTCCGGGAACACAGACTGATTTTAATGCGTTCTTTTCCTGCCTTCAGGTTACCACTGCTACACTCTCATAGTATTGTGCTATGGCATTAGCACGATTATGTCACACGGTTTCGGCTGCTGAGCCTTTCCCGTGGGCTTTTACATGTTTAATTTTTAGTTGGTTGGGGTGCGAGGTGACCCAGGCGTAGATCCACTTCCATTTGTTTATATATGCTTTATTTTTTTGCCATTTGCGGCTTTTTACCCATTGCTTTGCCAATTATGCATCCAGGATTGTACCCCATTTACACAATAGTTGCTATTAGCATAGATGTACGCTGTTTGGGGGCAATTTTTTTTTTTTAATACTGCTTCAGGACTTGGTATATGGTAGTATAGCTGCTGCTGCCCTTTACATAGATCAGCATTTCTGGGACAGGGCAACAAACACAGACTGATGGGACCACATCATCATGCAGACCTGGGATGACCAGCAGTGCATCCAGAACTTTTTCATGAAGAGAGCCACATTTCTGGAGCTCTACAAGCAGCTTGTCCCAACCCTCCAACATCAAGAGACGACACCCTTGCTGGTGCAGAAGCAGATTTTTATAGCCATCTGGAAGCTGGCTACCCTAGACTGCTAGAGGTCCATTTTCAACTAGTTTGGTGTTGAAAAGGCAAATGTGGGTAAAGTGGTGGCAGAGGTATCTGAGGTAATCAGATGTGTGGTTTTTCCCCAAGGTGACAGGCCTAAAAGATATTCCAGAGATAATTCCTGGCTTTGTGAAAATGGGGTTTCCAAACTGCCCTAGGACCACTCATATGACCAAAGTTTAGCCTCCTTACTGAGCACATGAACTGCAAAGGGTACTGCTCCATTTTTATGCAGGCCTTTGTGGACCTCAAGGTTGATTTATGAATACCAATGTAGGAAAACTCATGATGCCAGGGTTTTCAGCTGAGTGGGACTCTACATTCATGGATAGGCTGGGACACTATTCCCACCAAATATCAGCAGCAGCAGAGTTACTAATCCACTGTTATTCCAGCAATCTTTGTGAAGCCAGAAATGAGCCATGTCCTCCCCCTCCCCCCCTCCCCCCGTGGAATTTGACAGTGAGGGGCTGTTGACTCAGTATACTTAGCTAGAAAGTGCACCTATCTACACTGGAGCTGGATGGACCCAGGCAAACAGAAGTCAGGGATGTTTTGTGTTCCAACATTCTGGATTTGAAGAGGGTAGTACCACTATAAATGTGCTAGTAGAGGAGAAGGAGGCGGCTAATTGATCTGGGGGCAGTACAGTGCTTAGAGAAGAGTAGAGCTTGATTGCCATGCAATGTACTTATGAAAGACATGCTTAATTATTAACAGGGGGATGATTCACAGTATGGATTCATATAAGAAAGTGACTGAAGTGTGAACTGCTCTACCTACCTGCATCAAGGAGCAGCTTATTAATTCCAAATTGTTCCTGGTCACACGTTTAGCTTTATTATTTCAAATCAGGATTGTGTAATGAGCTGCAAGGGCAGCAAATAAACTTTGACATAAAAAGCTTTATTTATAATTCTGTTAAAATAGTACTAAAGTCACCCATTGTGAGGCAGATCAGCTGCCATTACAAAAGAATATTTCCAAATTTAAAAAGGGGTGCATGAACTAGTGTTCTCCTTTCCCTTCTTTTCTCGTTTACCATGCACTTAACATCAGGGATGGAGCTATCCACAGGTGAGGGAGGTCAAGACGGAAGTCTGTATGTGGTTTAGAAATAGCTTTAAGACAGAAAACTGGCATTAACATACAAAATGGAAACATCTATTGGTTGATTTAAGATAAATTAAGAAATAGGGCCAATTTTCTGCAAATTTTACATTTTGTACTTCAGCATTGCAATTTGATTCTGCGGTCACACTGAATTAACATTGAGTTTGGCCTGAGTAAGTGACTGGCAAATCTACAACAGTCTAGGAGTTCTCAAATAAAACCATAATGAAAGTGTAACCTGACAGCCTTAGCAGTAAGATCAGGCTGTTTAACACAAGAAGAGGTTAAACTCAGACTGTTGGTACTGAGTCTTTGTACACAGTCTTTGGATGGAGTGCAAAGATTAACAGATTTCAGCTGAGTAGGAACTAAATTGGTGTCTTTTCATAGACAAATATAAATATAGTGGTACAATAGTTCTAAAATGCTATACTTTTGCTCCCCAGATAAACAAACTGTATACCAGAAAGTGTAAATATAGGAGAGAATTCTTGCACAATAGATTTTGGCTATTTTACCCACGAGATACATATTTATTCAGTTGTTTGGGCAGTGGTGGAACTGAAGTGGACATATAACTTAGCCATCTTGTCTCTCTAAGATAACGAAGGCTACAATATTGATCCTGAAATTGGGTCAGCACACTCAAGCAGAGCCCCACTGAAGTTAATTGCTCTCTACTCAGGTGGAACCTTGTGCCAGTGCAAATCCGATTACAGGATGGGGCTTATGTTTGAATGTGTGCTCTTTCACCACCTTTAAAACATTAAACCTCTAGAAACAATGGGAGCATGATATCAAATTCCAATTCAAGTAATGAAATGTTAGTATCTATGAATGAATTATATAACAGTAATACTAGGTTTACTTATACAGCAGACTCCAACAAATTTATTTTTACTCTAAATACTGAAATATCAGTGCCACTCATTTACACTCAATACCAGTGTTTTCCTGGTAGCTTTCAAAATTTAAGGAAGGTAGCATATAAGGATTGTTTCCCTTACATCCAGCCCTCTGGCACTGGTAAATTGCAAACGATTTCCTGTTTCACACAAAAGTTGCTGATTTTTTGATAAACAATTTGCTGGAAAAAGGAGATAACCATTGATGAAGCCATTTCACTTCACTGTAAAATAATAGTCTGATATTGCTTTGTAATCATGTCAGTAGAAATGGTAAGATGAAGAATTTTTTTGTTTTAAGTAAAATAATGCTACTCTGTTTTATCATGCCCTAATATTTGTTTCCTGTGTTACACTGAACTTCCTTGCATCTTTTTCCTTCCAAAATATCAAATCCCATGGATGCTACTACTGATTAGAGCAAGCTTTCTAGAAGGTACAGTATGCACAACTTTCACAGCAAATGTTAAACTGTCATTTTAGATTGCAAGTCAGCATTCATATACATAGTCTAATCATTCATAATTAAATAGGAATACATTAAAACTTATAAAGCATTAAGAAATTGTCTAAGAGAAAAGCTATATACGCCAATAAAACTTGATTGCCTTTTCTCCAGAAGCTGGCCAAAGTATTGTATAACTAATTAAAACCATTCAGAAATAATCATTGATAGATCAACCAACCACAAAGCTAATCTATACTTACCTACCCAGGAAGAATATATCTGATACTAAAGGGCTCCTTAATCTAGCAGACAAAAGCAGAAAAAGATGAAATGGCTGGAAGCTGAAGTCAGCAAAGTTCAAACTGAAAATACGATGCAAGCATGTAACAGTGTGAGTAATTAACCATTGAAACAGATTACCAAGCATTGTAAATAAATTCTCCATCACTTGGCATCTCTGAATCAAGACTGGACGTCTCTCCAAAAAGTATGCTGTAGTTCAAATCAAATTGTTAGGCTAGATGCAAGAATAATGAGGGGAAATCTATTGCCTGTATTACAATGGAGATCAGCTAGATAATAAGTGTCTTCCAGTTTTAATATCTATAAACCAATTAAAATGGTCATAGCATGCTATCTCCTGGGTTCTTCTATGGACGGAATGATATGGTCAAGTTTTTCAGAATACTCAGTTAATTTGAAGTTGTGCTGTCCTCAAGACGTGCCACTGATGGTGTGACCTCAGAGGACAAGGGCATGCCTGAAAGGCCCAACAGAAACCACAGAGAAGCCTGGAGGGGAACATCGGAATTTCACTCCAAACACTTCCCATCTTCCGTTGCATGCTACCTTCTGTCTTAAGTATGAAATGATATGTCCCCATGCAATGTAGTTCTGCAATGAGTATGACATTTGATATTTTATCAAATGGGTCACAAGGTTTCTAGTTCAGATAATTGTATGCACCTTTATGGAGAGGCAGATGTTCTTTCAGTTTCCTCACAAATTCCTCGTTTTTTATGGGTTTGACTGCATGATACTACTACTGTGGTTTGAAGCAAAATTGTCTTTCTAAACAAGTTTATGTATGTTTTGTTCTCTTAATATGCTATCTTTCTACTATACAGTATTTAAGTTAGCCTTTTACAGTGACAGAAATTTTAGTCAAGAATAATTGCTATTGCTCTGTGCTGAATTCATCCGTAACTTTTGTATGGACTGGTCTAAATTCAACAACATACTAAAATGACATGTTGCTGTGTACGCTGTCTTTTTCTCTTCTATAGCTTCCTTGGATATTATCCTTTTGTGGTCTATATTTGACTGAGAGAGTCAGGCTTTTACTTAATTAATAAGGGGACAGAACCAGTCTGACAATTTGTCTTGAGTTATGGGGCAAGACACCAAATTTAAGGTCTAGCTACATACGGGTCTACAGAAGTCATTCACCAATCTGTCACTCCACTTAAGAAGCGTCACTTTTTATGCTGTAAATGAAAGCCAAGAGATACCAAAATCCAATGCCATCTGTCCCTGATGAGGGAGATAATGCCCTTTTCACTATTTCTTTAAAGCAGGCATGCATTTTTTTAGCCTATAAAACAAAAGCAGTATCATCCTTCCTGCTGTGACTGGCTCCGGGCCAGTCCCCAAAGACTGACTCCATGATATTTTCATGTACTATCAAGTTATCTCAACTCTTACGGAAAAAATAAAAAGCACTATGCTTACTTCTTAAGAGAATGGTTGGGGCTCTGAAAAGATCAGATTCTTATTAATTGTACATTTTCAGTATGCTAGAAAATGGTGAATAATTAGTGGCTTATTTACTAGATAATTAATTTTTACTCGTGATTTGAGTCAAGCTGCATTAGGATGGTAACGGGATTTTATTAAAACACACAAAACAGCATAAAACATTTATTTGTATAGAACAAAACAAATTCTTATTATACCACGTGACCGACTGTGCCACATTTATGATGCTTCATCTCAGAAATTAGATTTTTTCCTAATTCTAACTTTACATAGAAAAGAAGTCTAATTCAAAGTTTTTTGATAGAGGCTCATGGATTCAGCATTTTTTTTTATTTAAATGTTTAAAGAGATTATAGTTAAGTTTAGGCCTTAACACATTAAATTCTGATTTCCTTTGAAACTGGGTTATTTTTAAAGAGAGAGAGAGAGAGAATATACTATAAACAAACACCAAGTTTAAATTTTTTAAAAAATCATTTTTTTCCAGGAAAAAATGAAATTTACCTGTAACTGGAAGTTCTTCAACATGAGTGGTCCCTATCTGTATTCCACACGTAAATATGCATGTGCACCATGTGTCTGAGCCCAGAAGTGTTTCCTAGCAGTGTCCATTGGCTTGCATGCACATAATGCATCTCCTTATGCTCCCAACTGAGAGTATAAAAGTGTTGGTCGACGATACTCCCTTGCCTCTCTTACCATTGCATAACATAGTCCAAAGCAGAGGGGAAGGAGGGCAGGCAGTAGAAACAGATAGAGACCACATGTCTCAAAGAGCCTCCCATTACAGTTAAGTAACCTCCTCCTCTTCTTTGAGTGTTGTTCCCTCTGTGTATTCCAAACATGGGTGACTTGAGAGCAGTCAGGGGGAGGGACAGGTCAGTGGTTTGAGCATTGGCCTGCTAAACCCAGGGTTGTGAATTCAAACCTTGAGAGGGCCACTTAGGGATCTAGGGCAAAAATCAGTACTTGGTCCCGCTAGTGAAGGCAGGGGGCTGGACTCAATGACCTTTCAAGGTCCCTTCCAGTTCTAAGAGATAGGTATATCTTCAACTATTATTTATTATTAGTGATGAGTATGGAAGTGGGTGCAAGGATGCTAATGAAATACCCATCTGCAGTACAGTGTGGCCAATGGTTGCATTCATTGGTGCTGCGTGTGTTATGGCTTAGCGTGCCGTAAACACGTGGCTAGACTGCCATGTTGCAACCCAGCAGATGTCCTGACATGGCACATCCACTAGTGAGGCCAAGGAGGTGGCATGTGCTCATGCAGAATGTGCCATCACTCCTCCAGGAGGGGTTAGGTCGGAGCATCTGTACCATTCCAGTATGCACCCTGAAACCCATTTAGAGATCCTTTGGAGTAAGATGGCCTGTGCCTTTGACCTTTCTGCAATAGCAACAAAAAGCTTCAGCAACTTTGGTTCACCCTGTGCAGGTGGAACACCAGGGTGCCTTGAATGCCAAGGGAGTGCAAGACCCTGGTGGTGGGGGAGGCCTGTGGCTCCAGATGGAACACAGGCAAGTGGATGGATTGACTGAGGTGTAATTCAGACACCACCTTAGGAAAGAATTTGGGGTGCAGTCTTAAGGAGACCTTGTCCTTGTTAAATACTTTAGGGGTGGTTGTCATCATGACAGTGAGGTCTCTCACTTGTCTGGCCAAGGTGAGAGCAACCAAGAACCCCACTTTCATAGAGAGATGAGTCAGAGCATGTTGCCATGGGTTCAAAAGGTGATCTCATGGGGGCAGAGAGAATAAGGTTAAGGTTCCAGGGGGATGTGGGCTTCATAATTGGTGGAAAGGTGTTGAACAAGCCCTTTGTGAAGTGCACAGTCACAGGGTATGTAAAGATGGATGTGCCCTCCACTGGTGGGAAGAAGGCACTAAGTGCACCAGGTGTACTTGGACAATGTTGAGAGCCAGGCCTGATGTTCTGAGGGTGAGGTGGTAGTCCAGCACAACTGGAAAGGTCACCATGTAGTCAGCGTCTCCACTTAGCGTGATAGCAGGTTCTGGTGGACACTCTCCTGCTTTGGCTGAGGATTTTCCAAACTGGGATGGAGTATGCATGGTCTATACTCAACACCCATCCAAATACCAGGTTGTGAGGTGAAGAAGGCCCAGGCTGGGATGTCGGAGTCTGCCCTGATCTTGTGTAAGGAGATTCAAGAGCAGGCAGAGTCAGATGTATGGTCAGGCTGAGAGCCTCAGGATGTTGGTGAAACAGAATTGTCAGGGCCAGTAGGCCACTATCACACAGAACCTTGCGACAAACATGCAGCAGAAGGGGAATGAGGGGAAGATGTAGCAGAGGTCACCAATCCAAAACAGGAGAGAAGCACTGCTTTGAAAGCACTTACATAGAGCCACCCTGGAGCAATTGAGGGGGTGTTTCCAATTCAATTGAGAGGCAAGGAGATGCTAATGACAGGTGCCCCATCATGTGAAGAGACCATTGAGAGTTGTATCATGCTTTTCCCATTCGTGGTCTAGATTCAGGGCTCTGCTGAGCCTGTCGGCCAGGGAATTCTGGACACCCATCAGAGGTATGTGCCTGAAGCATTACCTGGTTCTCGATGCACCAGTTCCAGAGCTGAAAAGACTCAGCACTGAGGGAGAGAGACGTGGCTCCCCCTGCTTTTTGATGTATAACACAGGCCCCATCTACACGACGCGTGAAAATCGATTTTAGATACGCAATTTCAGCTACGAGAATAGCGTAGCTGAAATCGAATATCTAAAATCGAGTTACTCACCCGTCTTCACCGCGCCGAATCGATGTGCGCGGCTCGCCATGTCGAATCCGGAACTCCGTTTGTTTTGGTGGAGTTCCGGAATCGATGTAAGCGCGCTCTGGGTTCGATATATCCCCGTCTAGACGAGACGCGATATATCGAACCCCGAGCTTTCGATTTTAACGCGCCGAAATGGCGCGTCGTATAGACGTGGCCACAGTAGTAATGTTGCTGGAGAGAAGCTGAACATGACAGAACCATATGAGCAGAAGGAAGGCTTTGCAGATAAGACTGACTATCCTGAGTTTTAATATGTTGATGTGTAGTCTTGCTTCCCACACATCCACACCTCCAAAGCTATGTGATGGTTTAAGTGGGCACCTCACACCACGAGGGAAGTGTCTGCTCTAATGATGGCTTGTGATGTGGGAAGGTTGAAGGGGGTGCCTATCGTGATCTAGGATGGGTTATACCACCCTATGAGGGAGCCAACAGACACCGGGACAGTGACCCCAGAAGTCAATATGGTCCCTGCTGGTCCCTTTGTAGGTGAAGAGAAGCTAAGCCTGTAGGCAGCACAGATGGAGCCGCACACGTGGCATCATGTGAAAGCAGACCTCCATATGCTCCAGGAGGGAGAGACATTGGTGGACCTTGGTGCAGAGCCTACAGTGAAGGCAAGTGATTAGGGCATTCGCTGTTGAGAAATAGTCTGCCGGCAGGAAAGCTCGTGCTGCAATCGAAACCAACCTTGCCCCTATGAAGTTTGTCGTCTGTGTGGGATCAAAACAGATTTATCTCCACTGAAGCAGATACTCAGGGATGCAAGGACACTGTGAAGAGTGGATCACAGAGAGAGCACTTACTGCCAAGATCCCACCTGCCAAGGAACCAATTATCCAGGTAGGAGAATACTGGGTAGCCAAGGTGCTGAATCTGGGCCTCTACCACTGCAAAGACCTTTGTGAATGCTCTGTCACTGTTGCAGTGCCGAACAGGATGACTCAAAATTGGCAGTGTTGCTGTCCCAGCCTGAAACAGAGAAGCTTCCTGTGTGACAGGTGACTGTCCACATGGAAGTAAGCATCCTTCATGTCGAAAGCCACAAACCACACACTCTGGGGGAGGGAAGGGATCAATACCAATATAAATATCTGGAACTTAGACTTCCTGATAAATGTATTTAGCAGCCAAAGATCAAGAATGGGGATGAGGAAGTATAGCGAGTAAAAGCCTCTCCTCCAGTATTGAGGAGGGATACACTCAAGCATACCCTTGAGGAGCAAAGCATCTGCTTCTTGTTGGGGAAGAAGTTGGTGGGAGGGATCCCTCGGTGGTGGGGCAGGGAGAAGGGATCAGATGGGAGGACGGTAAGGTGGGAAGAGGGGGATCTCTGTGGATATCCATGGTGGATGATCTCTAATACTCAACTGTCTATGGTGGCCTTACCCAAATTGTGGGTGAACAGGGCAAAATGGTATATGGCATCGAAGGAGGTTTGTGGTTCTCTACTTGGGCATCAAAATTCACCCTTGGCCTGTGACTGAAGGCAGTTGCAGAGGTGGTAGTGATGAAGCAGAGAATCAAAGTCTCTGAGACCGCTGTCATTTTTACGGGGGTTCTTGTGGGCATTGGTAGTACACTGGGTACGACATATGCAGCCGCAGGCAAAAAGCTTACCTCTGATGCCTGGGGGCCTGGAGTGTAGATGCTGAGGGAAAGCAGCATGGACCTTGAATCCTTGAGACAGTGGAGGGACTCGTCTGTCTTCTCACTGAAGAGGTTAGTCTTGTCTAAAGGGAGGTCCTCAATCAGATATTGGGCCTCCCTGGGGAAACTAGAGGATTGAAGCCATGTGTTCCTTTGCATGACTACGCCGGTGGCTAGCGACTGAGAAGCAGTATCGGCTGCATCCACTGTAGCCTGGAGGGCCACCTTGGTTACCAGCATGTCCTTGAACTCTGCTAGCCTGTCATAGGTGTTAAAAATTGAACTTGGCAGCAAAGCCAGATGAGTTTCGTATTACAAAACTCAAATCCTGCAGATGAAAAAAGACTTCCTCCAATGGAATCTGCAGATTTGCAGCCACCCTCTGTAGCAGGTCTTGATATTGCCAGTGATCATCCAGTGGAGGGAGAGGATTCCCTCATCCAGCGATGAGGATGCACCAGTCAGGACCGACAGAAACGACTCAATGCCCTCCTCTTCATATACCGATGGTGCAGGCAGTTATATGAGGGATGCCTGATAGGACCCTTGGGATGGCTCTTGGCACCTCTTGTACAGATCCCAGGGCCACAGTAGGGCCAAAAGAAGGGGTCCACTGGTTGGACTGGGCCCTACGGAAAGCAGGACCAGGCCATCAAGTAGTTTGTAGGCCAGAGGACAAGGAAGTCTGAATCGCAAGTCCAGGCTCCTGCGTGGCAGCAGGCATGGTACCATCTCAGAGAAGTCCTTAAAGTTGGAGGATAGTTCCACCATCAGTGGGACCGTTGGTACTAGGGGGCTGCAGTGCAATGCATGAGGAACAGGGGTTCATCTTCCAGCATGAAGATGTCCCAGTTGAGTGTAGGGCCTGAAAGAAGAGGAGACAGTGGGTAGGGGAGGATCACCTCCTCCGCTGTGAGGAACATCTCTGTGCGGCCCGGGGTGAGGGGGTGCACCACACAGCAAAACTTCAGAGGGACCTGGTGGAATCTGCAGGGTTAGCCTTCTGGCAGGCCAGGCAATACCGTCAGAGCAGGCAGTGTCATGTCCACAGGTGAGCAATCCTAAGGCTTCAGTACCAGGGTCACCATTGGTACCAAAGGATCCCGCATGCATTTGGCTTTGTCCTCCAGCCAGAAAGAATTTCATTGCCAGTCCCATGGAATCCACATGTAATGTCTCACCCAACCGGGTGCAGCTCAGGGAGGGAACACTGTTTATGAGCAGTCCCCTATGGGGACATGCATTTGTGCCCATGAGAGTGCTTCTTGCTCTCATGATGGGACTGCTCTTTGGGCTTTGGTACCACCAATTCCGTATCATGCGCGGTGCTCAGAGGGGCCCCTGCGGTCAGTCAGTGGTGGCTGCCCTATTGGGGTGAGCAATGGGGAAGGTGTCTCTCAGGCCAGGATCCAAGTGCACTCAGAGTAGTATTGCCTCCTCATGAGATATTTATGGAGGCAGAGTTTACAGGCTTCCCTGGTCCTGGGTTGGAAGGACTTACAGATAGCGTGCCGTGCTGAAATGTGCACCTCGCCCAGGTAGTAGAGGCACTGCTGGTGCTCATCACTCACAGAAAAGGAGTGAAGGCAGGAGAGAGAGTTTTTGAATCCTAGGATCCCAGGCATAGTCCCCAGGTGGGTATAATCCCCAGACTGGGGAAGAGAACTACTAACTAACCGTTCCATACTAATTCTAAAAACTACTAAAATCTATAACGTACTGTATATACAAGCAAGAATTAAACTCTCATGAAACCGAATGGTAAGAGGGAATTCAACCCATACTACCTCTTATACCCTCAGCTAGGAGCATGAGGAGATGCACTATGCACATGTGCAGACACTTCCAAACTCAGAGGCGTGGGTGCACATGCATAGGGACCATCACTGGAAGAAATCATGGATTTTTATCTATGCTGCATTCATAAAAATTGTTTAAGAAGAGGACAGACTACAGTCATTTGCAATTTTTCTCAATAAGAATAATAAAGCAGTCTTCCCTATTTCTTTCCCTATAATGTATCCAGAATACATTAATCTATGAGGAAGGTTTAATGCTCGAAACCATGTCTCTCTCACCAACAGAAGTTGATCTAGTAAAAGATACTACCTCACCCATCTTGTCTCTCTAAAATCTGTATTCAATCAGCTGAGATGTTTATCCAAAAATTAAATAGGAATCAGTAGGCTATAATACATATCACCATATTAAAGTTCTACTTTTATCAGAGACATTAAACTTATTTTGCATGGACACATATGTGAATACCACATATAAAAACTAATTCACATCATAGAAATTATATTGCCAGCTAACTTTACACACACCTCACACAATTTATTGATGCAGTTTTACATTCATTTAAAATGTGTTCACCACAAGAAAGTTACACTAGTAATGAACAGTCCCACAAATAAATGATGCAGTTTTACAGTCTGCACACTGTTTTGCTGTTTAAATTGAACATAAAAATAATGCTTTAATTTTGATAAGCTTAAAAAAGATATTTTACTTAAGATGATACACGAACCACTGTAGTTAAATAATTTGACAAGTTAAGCATTTAGTGAAATGTTCTCTGTAAAGCAGTACTATTTTTACCACCCTAATCCACTCTAGTTTTAGGTACTGTGCAGCAGAGTCCTTTTTCAGGAAACAGGATAACATTCTAAACAGGTTTTCTTTCAATTCCCATACCAACTAAACAATAAAATGTCCACAAGATTAAGGGTATGGGTCCCATACAGCTCAACTGAAGACAATGGGAGTTTTGCCACACCTCTTTGAGGGCTGGATACAGCCTTCGACTGCAATTTTCCAATTTCAATTCTGTATTCTTGCTTACATTTCTGAGGTATTAGGATGAAATATGACCTCTTGGGTTACCTAGTCAGCTCTATTGCATCATAAATTAAGCTTATGGACAGGAGTTTCAGAAAATGTCTATTAGTTCTTTTCATATATTTTTGCATTTATAATTCCATAACATACCCTAGCATAAGCCTCTATTTTGGAAAGATTTTTTTTTTTAAACTCTTCTTATCTAAATTTCTCTTCATTGGAAATACATTGCTCAGTGAATTACTGAATTCTCCAAAACTTCCCAGTCACATGGGAAAATACCACCATCTGAAATAAGACCAAAACATGAGGCATAAAGCTTAAATTCAGCAAAGCACTCAAACATTTTTGCTTAATCAGGCCCACAATATCTACAGATGAGTCTGAACCAATATAAAAAACTTTCAAAAAACTGTATATCTTTTCAGAAGTTTGGTTATGAATTTATAACTCATGTCCAACTCTAATTATAATAGTCAACCAATTAGTGCTCTGACCTCTCCTTGTCCCATACATCCAAACCATGCAACTTCTTGCTTCATAAAAATATTTCTGAAATCTGAACTTTCATTGGTATTAACACCCCTAAAACTAGTTTAGGCCCTCACCATTTCCCATCTGGATTGTCATTCTTTTCTCTTATACGTCCCCAACACCCAAATCAGCCCTCCGCCAGCCTTTAGGACAGGAGTGGGCAACTTTTTGGGCCAAGGGCCACATTTGGGTAGAGAAATTGTATGCAGGGTCAGGGCAGGGGGTTGATGTACATGAGGGAGTGCGGGGTGAGAGAGGAAATGCGGTGTGCAGGAAGGGGCTCAGGGCAAAGGATTGGGGCAGAGGAGGGGTGCAGAGTGTATGAGGGGACTCAGGACAGCGGTGCAGGAAGACTGCAGAAGGAGTTTCAGGACAGGGGGTTGGGGTGTACAGGGGTGCATGGTGCAGCAGGGGGTTCAGGGCAGGGGGTTGGGGTGCAGAAGGGGTGGAGGGTGTAACAGGGGGCTCAGGGCAGAGGGTTGGGTGCACAGGGGTGCAGGGAGTTCAGGGAAGGCGGTTGGGTGCAGGAGGGGTGTGGGCTATACGAGTGGGCTCAAAGCAGGGAGTGCGGGTGCAGAAGGGGAGCAAGGTGTATGAAGGGGCTCAGGGCAAGGGCACAGGAGGGGTGCGAGATGCAGGCACGGAGTTGGGGAGCAGGGTACTGGAGGGGTTCGGGCTCCATCCCACTTACCTCAAGCAGCACCAGGGTGGCAGCAGCACACACTGGGGCCAAAGCAGGCTCCCTGCATGCCTGCCTTGTCCCTGGCCCCACATCATTCCAGGAAGTGCTACAGCCCCAGGGGGACATGGGGGCTATGCTTGTGCTGCCCTTGCTGCGCCTCCATATACCTTCCCCGGAGCTCCCATTGGCCGCAATTCCCCGTTCCCAGCCAATGGGAGCTGTGGGGCAGGCAGTGCCTGGAGGCAATGCATGGAGCCCTCTGCCCCCTCCACTTGGAGACAGGAACTGTGTTTTCTTGGGCAGAGACAACCCAGCACATTGTGGATACTTCTTCATTATCATCCAGACAAATCCCAGAAGGACACAGCCCTTTGAGCACCACAGTTTGAGCACCACTCTGGCTGGATGTTCAATTTCCATCCGTCATTGGCAATTTTATGGCATCACCAAATCTTATGGCAAACACATGATCAACTGTGTAGTGGCATTCCTTGGTAAACACGTCATAATTGACTGGTCTTCCATTCTAGTATGTCTCTACCAAGAAAAAACTGCTGAAACTGAACCAGTGCTGATAGAGACAATTACTGATTTGACTATGGTGCTCTTAAAACAATTACAATAAATTAAGGCCTCTAGTGGTTACCTTCTGTTTTATTAATTCAATTGGCCTCCCATCTTTAGCATATTCTTTAGGCTAAAGTCTCCATTTTAGTGCTAAGTTACATGTGACACTATAACGAATCTCACTGCAAGCGCAGAGTTATAACAGTCCCCTCTGAGGCTGGTAGCATTATCAGTGTAACACACGTTCAAGAGGCAAGCACTGGACTCTCGTGGCTCTAGCCCTTGTGGATTCCTAACACCATCTGCACACTTCAAACAACAGAAAGAACTCCTTGATTAGAGCTGCCACAAATATTCAGATTTAAAAATCATAAAAAGATTACCAATCCAGGGCTTTAAGCTCCCTAACAAGTCATTAACAATACAATAAATGAAAAATAAGATTCAAATACTCTAGATATTACATGCTTTCATTTACAATACAAAATAATAAAATCAAAAGTTCCTAACTCAGACTATGAGAGCAACCAAGTACTGAGTTATGATAAGAATCCCACCATAATCTCCCACCACCATACTTTGCCCTGCAAAGATCAAAACAATTATTAATGACCCTTTAAGTTAGGTAGCTGATATACTCCTCTTGCTCAAGACACCTTTGACACAAAAAGTATTTCAGATACAGGCCTAAAATTTCCACAGACAAATGTATGAACAAACTTTGCTTGCATGACTAGTCATGCAAGCAAAGTACAAAAGTAGCATGAACACAACAAATTGAAATTGAATCTCTCATTCATCAGAATGCTCATAAATAATGTTCCCCACTCCAGTGCTAGGCATTTTGGAGTTGAAGACACCCAGCATTTCCAAGGATTGTGCACTATAATCATAAGACTGGAAGTGACTTCGAGAGGTCATCTAGTACAGTCCCTTGCACTCATGGCAGGACTAAGTATTACCTAAACCATCCCTGACACGTGTTTGTCTAACCTGCTCTTAAAAATCTCTAATGATGGAGATGCCACAATGTCCTTAGGCAATTTATTTCAATGCTTAATTACCTTGACAGGATTTTTTTCCTAATGTTCAACCTAAAACTCCTTTGCTGCAATTTAAGACATCTGCTTATTGCCCTATCTTCAGAGTTTAAGGAGAACAATTTTTCCTCCCTCCCCCTTGTAACAACTTTTAATGTACTTGAAAACTTATCTCCCCTTCCCATCTCAGTCTTCTCCAAACTAAACAAACTTAATTTTTTTTCCAATATTCCCTCATAGGTCATGTTTTGTAGACCTTTAATCACTTCTGTTGCTCTTCCCCTGACTTTCTCCAATTTGTCCACATCTTTTCTAAAATGAGGCACCCAGAACTGGACACAGTACTCCAGTTGAGGTCTAATCAGTGCGGAATACAGTTCTGCTCCGGGGGGGCTGGGACGGGGCGCAATCTCCGATGCCTTCCTCCTGTCCTGGTCGGGCTGGTTTCTCTATGCCTTCCCCCACCATTCCCACTGAAAGGCAAAGTCCTCAAAAAGGATAAAGATGGACAGGGCTGGGGTCCTCCCGATTGCCCCAGTGTGGCCCAGGCAGCATTGGTACGGGACCCTCATGGGCATGGCAGTCGCTCTGCCATGGTTGTTGCCGTCCCGCCTGGACCTGCTTTCCCAGGATCAGGGCCGCCTCCTCCAACCCAACCTAGCGGCATTCCACCTCATGGCGAAACTGCTCAATGATTAGACCGGGAGGAGAAGACATGCTCGGAATGGGTTCAACATGTCTTCTTTGAAAGCTGGTGACCCTCAATGCTCTGAGCCTACCTAACAAAGTGGTCTCGGTTCTCTCGATGGACAGATGAGCAGGGAGTTCCCCCTGTGGCTGCCCCCATCCAGCTCATTTTGACTTCACCTTAGAGCTCAGGGCCTGGTGCCCTCATACATCAAGGTGCACTTGGCAGCCATTTCGGCTTTCCACCTGCCAGTGCAGGCCACACGGTATTCTCCCACTCTACCGCTGGCCAATTCCTTAAGGGACTGGGTTCTCTTTCCATAAGTCAGACCCCAGTGGGACCTGAACTTTGTGCTGGCCTGCCTCACGGATCCCACATTTGAGCTGCTAGCTACGTGTTCCTGGTTGCATCTCTCATGGAAGGTAGCCTTCCTGGTGGTGATCACGTCGGCTAGGCGGGTCTCCGAACTCAGGACCCTGACCTCCGAGCCCCCGTACATGGTTTTCCACAAGGATAAGGTCCAGCTCTGCCCACATCCTTCGTTCCTCACGAAGGTGGTATCTGTCTGCCACATGGGTCAGGACATTTTCCTGCTGGTCCTCTGCCCTAAGTCCCACGCGTCCATTGAGGAGCGCTGCCTCCAAAGGCTGGATATGAGATGGGCTCTGGCCTTTTACCTGGAGCAGACTAAACCATTCAGAAAGTCCTCCCAGCTGTTCATTGTCCCTGCCAGCAGGTATATGGGATCTTGGGGAGCAATTACCACACAGGTGGGGTGCCAATTTTGTCCCTGCCAGCAGGTATATGGGATCTTGGGGAGCAATTACCACACAGGTGGGGTGCCAATTAATTTCTTTATTAAAGGAAAAAGGAAGTGGTGGGAATTTAACAATAAAATACGAAGGG
>NC_133783.1:53394443-53414968 GCF_003597395.2 Chelonoidis abingdonii
TACACAGGTGGGTTAAGGGTTGTTTACAAATTAGACCAATGATGGGAGTTTCTTTTACGACAGTGTAGGGAGTTCTAGACAGTGGTGGTTACAGTTAAGTGGGGTTCAGCACTATGGGATAGCAGTACAGTCATAAGCAACTCAACTTTATATAGAAACAATTCTGACACAGTTGTGGAATGCAAAAACTATACAAAGAAATGCAGAAATAAGAATGCTTAGCTTATATAAAATGTGTTAACATTCTTAGATAGAATGGCTAGTAAGTGGTTGGGTGGGGCCCGTATTATTACAATGTAATAAACATGTATTAATGTAAATACAAGTAGTATCAAGCAAGTATGGAGTGATAAGTGAATTATGCAATTGTAGGAAAATTTGACTATTATTATTGTGTGAGGCTGTTATAGCAAGAGTGCTAGCCTAAAAGCTGGGCAAGGAACGGGGGGAGAGGGCTTGATCCGTGAATGAATAGAAGTGAAACTGATGAGAGAGAGTGCGGCTGGAGCAGCGAGAGGCTCTGGAGCCCGTGCAATATTAAGGACAAACAGGCTATGAAGAGGTTTTAAGCACACAGTAAGCGGGAGATATGAGCGGGGAAAGAACAGACACAGTTATACAGGGGCGGAGAAACAGCAAGTGGTTGAAGTTCGGGGGTGGCGAGCAAGAGTTGTAACAGAGACGACAAGCACACAGCCGGGATTGGAGCCGGCGGAAAAATCAGACAGGACAGTTATAGCAGAGGAGAGAAGCAAAGGCGTAGAGACGCGCGCTGTATCTGGATGCGATAACCAACTACTACCCTACACCGAGCCCAGGTTTAACAAGGTGATAACAGGACTAACCCTTTGAACAGGGCAGTGGTCCCACTTAGCACAAGTGGCCATCCCTTTGAGAAGGGCAATGGCTCTTGGTAAACAACTTTAAGGGGCCCTCCTTTTCAGAAGGGCAGTGGCTCTGGTAAACAACTTAACAGCCAGGGAAGGGGCGGCCACAGGAGGAGAACAAAATGGAGTCTGGGAACAGCTGTAAGAAAACAAAATGGAATAGGGGGATAGCTGTAACAGACATTCATCACCTCGGCTGAATGCATGAAAAGTCGGCCAATCGCCACTCAGCGGCCCTCCAACTGGATCACATCATGCATCCGTACCTGTTATGACTTGGCGGGAATCCTCCCACTGTCAACTGTGAAGGCACACTCGACTAGGGCACAGGCCTCTTTGGCTGCCTTTTTGGCCCACGTCCCCATTCAGGACATTTGTAGGGCTGCCAAGTGGTCTTCAGTTAACACTCTCACTTTGCATTATACGATCGTCTCCCAAACAAAGGAGGACACCAGTTTTGGCAGGGCTGTGCTCCGCTTTGAGATTTTGTGAACTCCTACCCACCTCCAACAGATTTAGCTTGGAATCACCTATCGTGGAATACACATGACCAATCACTCAAACAAGAAAAGACAGTTACCTTTTCCATAACTGGTGTTCTTCGAGATGTGTTGCTCATGTCTATTCCATGTCCCACCCTCCTTCCCCTCTGTCAGAGTTATCTGACAACAAGTAACTGAAGGTTGAGGGAGCATGCAGCGCCCCTTATACAGCACCAAGGAGGTACCACTCCATGGGTTGCCAGGGGTGTTCCCCTACAGGTACTGCTAGGGGAAAAACTTCTTACACTGGTGCACGTGCCGAGCACGCACATCTATTGTGAAATAGATATGAGCAACATCTCGAAGAACACCAAGTTATAGAAAAGGTAACTCTCTTTTATACGTACATACTGTAGTACTGGACCTGACCCTGTGGTCTGTACTTAGGCAGTTTTTTCTTTGACTTTATTGGGAAGGTGGCAGGGGGGATGGCAGGATATGGTCATATGTACTATCAGTGATTGATAAAACATTGTCACGTGTAGGTAATAACAGTTTACTATGTATTAAGTGCCAATTTACCACATAAAATAACTAATTGCTTTTTCAATTTTTATTAAGTGGAGAGCTATTTGTTCAGGTCGGAATCTGGGAGGAGCATGGAGTGTGATAGCAGGGATAAGAGAAGAGAACACAGGGAAATCAAATCAGTATCTGAGATGTCTGTATACTAATGTGAGAAGTATGAGGAATAATCAGGAAAAACTTGACATGCTAGCTAACAAACTACTATGACAGTTGGTATCACAAGAGACTTGGTGAGATAATACACGACTGGAATACTGGTATAGAAGAGTACAGCTTGCTCAGGACAGACAGGCAGGGAAGAAAGGGAAGAGGTGTTGCCTTGTATATTAAGAATGTATACACGTGGTTGGCCTATTTGACCACCAGGGAGTTAGGGCAGGGTCGATGTAAAGGTATTCATGCCCCCTGACAGGCACAAAATACTTGCTTTCCACTCTTTTAGAGATGGGGAACAATGAGGCCAGGGTTTGCCACAGGACATTTGAAATTTTCGCTACACTTTAGTGGAGAGGCAAGGCTACCCTGCCTGGTACGGAGGCAGACAGGATGTTAAACAGGGAGTCCAAGGGCTCCTCCACCTCCTCTGCCTAAAGGAGGATGCTCGATGTCACCCTTTTCACTCACTCTTGGTGGCTTTAGAGTCCTCCTGTGGGACGGAGGGAGGAGGAGCTGTAATCCCTCATCAGGGGAGGGCAAGGAGGCGGACGCAGTACTTTGCGTGTCCACCGGCACCGGAGGATCCACCACCTGGTTGGTCTCTGGGCACGGCACCAAGGATGTACATCCCACCGACTCTTTCCTCGGAGGCCAGGAGAGGGAGGCCGTCCATCGTTCTGAGGCTCAGGCCATCGAGCAAGCCCCCATTGGAGGCTGTGTTGGGGGCCACGGTGTCCAGTGGTACCATTGTTCCTGATGTGGCACCAGCGGAGCAAGCTGCTCGGCCTGCCTGGCCTGACCGATCAATGGATGGCGATGAAAGGAAGCCGGGCTGATGTACAACCTGCCGCTGTCCCTGGACTGGGAGGAGCAGCAGCGGCACCAACCTCGAGACCACAACCTCGATGTGAAGGACCAGTACTGTCAGTAACAGCAAGTGGAACCTGGGTGTCCACCCTACAGATGGATACTCTAACCACTGGACTAGAGAGTCACTTCTCTTTCACTCTCTGGCCCAAAGACTATTCAAGTACTTTACACAAATTTGAACATCTTCAATAGTAGAGACAGAAACCCACAGGTAAATAGCCTATAGGTTCCAGGTGGAAGGGAAGAGATTTGAATTCGAAACTGCTCCAAAGTCAGGCTCTCTTTATAACCAGTAGCCCAGTGGTTAGGATACTGATCAGGGATGTGAGAGCCCTGGTCCAAATTTTGTGATTCTATTCCTTAATTTCATTAGCTTTTCTTTAAAAGGTTAAGAAAACCTGAAATGAAACATTTTAGTCAATCTGAAATTACATTTTTCTGACTTTTTGGATTCAATGAAATTTCCAAAAAAAAAAAAAAAATGGCTTCAGTTCAACTCAAACTATAAGTTTTCCTCAGTTTTTTGGAACTATCAATGAACTGAAAAACAATTTATTCCCAAAGCTCTATGCAGGAGACTTAATATTTTGAAAACCAATTTCTTTATCAATTATACGGAACACTTCGGACTAGTATGAGCATATTAATTTTGAAAATCTAGTTGGTCACTATTTGTGATTTTTATTTGCTTGAACAAAATGTCTGAACCAAATGGATTAAAAGTGAGATATCAGTTCTGTACTGTATCACTTCGTTACAGATACACAGTTCAGATACATTACCACATCTGTTTTCTCTCTGGCTCCTATGTATCCCACAATAATAAAAGTTAGAATAGGGAAAGGAAGGAACAATATGCACTGAGAGTTTCAATATAGTCCTGGTTTGAAGTATTTAATAAAGAGAGTAAATGTAATGCAGCACACTGAAAAAGCTATTCAGTTGTAGCTGTGCTGATATCAGATGTTTATAAATGACAAATCGAAGTAGAGAGATTTTTAGAAGATGTAACTTGAAAAGCTCTGTTGCAGAATTGAACTAAATAGATGAACATATCACACAGCCTGGAACAAAATTTTGACTGTATCCAGAGGAACCATCACTATAAAATAAATGTCTTCAAATGCTGAGCAAAAGTTAAATGAACTGTAATGAAATTCATCTCTTAAAAGAGAATATATCATAAGATATATACATTACATATAAATGTGATAACTGATGTGTCACAGGTGTCAGCTAGATGACAAAGAATGAATGGGAAGGAAACAATTCTGGTAAGATAATACTACATTTCTTTCACCAGTCTGTAAATAGCAAGTATTCCAGTAGTCCTTATCATAGGACAGTTTTCTAAATTCATCCCAATTATAATTATTTTTTCAGATAAATGTAAGCTATTCTGTGCCTTGTTCAGCAAAATAATGTAACTTTTACTTGCTGTGATTGAATAAAGCTATTGCTCTTCAATGTACAATGACGATAATTAAGACAATACTCATGAAAAGGAGTATATGAAGAAATAAATTGCTTTCACAAGCTATTATATAATGTGGCCAAGGAGAGGACTTGTTAAAGAATACACTGCAACTCCATAAAGAGTTTTACTATAAAAGATTTTTACCATATCCATAAACCACAACATAAAAGAAAAAGTACACTTTTTGCCTCATGACATTTTGAAAGTTCTGTTCCGCTGCTTCTTCCTTTTATTCACATCACTTCAGAGACCTAGCACAGTGAGTAACATTCCAAGGTTTAACAGATTATAAAAGCCAGAAGGGACCACTGTGACCATACTGTCTGATCTCCAATAACACAGGCCATAGGACTTCCCTGAATTAATTCCTGTTTAAGATAGACTAGAGCATATTTTAGACTAGAGCATATTTTAGAGAAACTTCCCATCTTGATCTTAAAATATCCAGTGATTGAGAATCCATCATAATATTTGGTAAAGTTCCAATGATTAGTTACTTCCACAGTTTAAACTGTTCAACTTATTTAGAGTCTGAATTCGTCTAACCTCAATTTCCAGCCATTTATCGTATACCTTTTTCTGCTGGATGGAAGAGTCTCGTATTATCAAACTTCTGTTACCCATGTAGGTATTTATAGGCTGATCAAGTCACCCTTTAATGGTCTCTGATAAATGAAACAGACTGATCACCCTGAGTTATGTTTTCCAATCTTTTAATCATTCTCATGACTTTCCTCTGAATGTTTTCCAATTTACATCCTCCATTTAACATCCTCTTGAACTTGGACACTCAGAAATGGATACAGTATTCCAGTAGTAGTTGCCAAATAGAGATAATATAGCCTCTCTACTCCAGTTTACATCTCCAAGGATCACATTAGCCCTTTTGGCCACCATGTCGCATTGGAATCTTAGTATGTTCAACAGATTATCCACCATGACCCCAGGTCTTTTACAGAGTCACTGCTTCCCATAAAAGAATCCCCCATCCTGCAAATACAACCCACATTTTTTTGTTTCTAGATATATGATTTGACATTTGGCTGTACTAGAAAGCATATTGTTTGGTTACACCCAGCTTATCAAGCAATCCACATCTCTGTGTCAGTGACCTGTCATCATCACTTACCACACCCTCATCATACATAAACTTTATCAGTAACAATTTTATGTTTTCTGCCTACTCATCGACATAATGTAATTGTAAAGCAGGAATCACTGAGTGGGTGTTGTCCTAGCGGGGTTGTGCTGGTTCTGGGCTTTGCACCACTAAATATTTTTGAGTTAACCATTTTTAATCCATTTAATATGTGCATTATTGATATACATATAGCATTAGACACGCCAACTTACCAAGAAAGATACGCAAAAGCAGGATGCATTTCATCACAAATGTCTGAGAAGATTACTGGGAATAACATATAGAAATAGGAAGACTAAGGAGGAGGTAGAAAATTACAAGACAAGGCACCCTCTCACAAATAATTTACAAAAAGCGACATCAGTGTCTGGGACATGTGGTCGGAATGGAAAAAGAATGCTTACCAAATACCGCCCTTGAACGGAAGCCAGAAAATGCAAGAAGAGGGGAAGACTGCAAATAACATGGAAACGACCAGTTCTGAACGACATCAAGCACCTCAACATGAAATAGGAAGATTTGGAGAGAAGGGCAGTTGACAGACATGGATGGCAAATGTGGGTAGCCCAATGTGCAGCAAAGCACAGGATGGGTACAGTCTATTCGTATTGTATCACTGTAGTTGCTTAATCAAAAAGTTGTGCGGTACCAAATCAAATGCCTTACAGAAGTCTATTATATTAACCCTATTACCTTTATCAAACAAACTTGCAATCTCATCAAAAAAGATATCAAATTAGTTTGACAAGATCCGTTTTCCATAAATCCATGTTGACTGGCATTAACTACATTAATCATTATCCTTCTTTGTGCATAAATCAGGTGCATAAGGCAGAAATCAAATAGTACCAAAAAATCCTATTCTGGGCTCCTTTTTCTGGGTCTTTTACATTTAGATGTAATAATGCCACTTGAGCCATTATTGCAACACGCAGTGTGCCTTTAGGTTGGCCTCTCTGTCTCTTACCCTGAGATTACCAAATAAATACTTATTTAGGTAACCTATCATCAGGCATTCTTCAAAGCTGTTCCAAATATGCCCATCACTTCTACATACAACAACACAAGTAGTGTGAAGCTGTGGCTATACCAATACCTTTTCATTACTGATTCCAGCAGTCCATTCTAGTTTGAATATTCCATTCAGACACCTGCATTGAAAACTGTTCAGTTTGCATTATATTATATTATTTTTCAAGGACTGTGAGAGACAGATTTATGTTATCAATGTGCCTGAGGCCTCAGGTGATCAGGCTGATGCCTCAGCATTTTTAGGGGAGGAGATGATGGAGCACACCAAGTTTTACAGCTTTATTACTAAAATAATAAAACAACAGCAGAGAGTGCTGTGAGTTCCCTATATCACTCAAAGGAAGGAAGAAAGTGTTAGTGCCCCAAGCCCTAACCCACTTCCATACTCACACCCACACTACTGGTCAAGCCTGTGTGTAACGTAAGAAGAAGAGCGGGAGGGATGGATAGGAGTTCTTGTCCCATGCATGGGTCATTCAGGTTCCGCTGTTGCTCTCTAACTTGCTTTGGCTCTTGGGAGGGTTTTTAAGCTCTAGGTTCTTATGGGGGCATTTCATTCAGGGACCTTTGGGCTTTTTGCACCAGTCCATACTGGCTTTCTGTGGCCTTCTTAGCTTTCCCAAAACACACCAGCTCCAGAGACTTTGTTCTCCTCCCCACCTCTCCCTCCCACAACCCCGTTGGTCTTAGCTGAGCTGAGCAGGGCTGCAAAAATTGCAAAACGAGCAAGACAGCGATCATTTTCGTGTGGCTGGCCGGGGTTTGGTAAGATGTGAATGCAGCTGTAAACTTTTTTGTCAAGCCCATGGCCTTGGACCGGGTGCCAGCATCTTATTTTCAGACAGAGCTTGCTGAAGTGTTGCATTAACCCATTCTCTACTCTTCCACCTTTGCTCTCTCGCAACCTGCAAAGGAATCTTCCACTCCACACTCACACCTTTAACCCTTCCCAAAATGCCTTGCGCTGCTTGCAACAGCATTAGCAACATACCATGCTGATTTGCCTCACCAGGAGACCTGAGGGAGGAGGCCATTGGGTTGTGACATTTGCTCCACATGGGAGGACACTTAGGACATCGAAAAGGAAACCTAAGAACACCACTAATAAAAATCCAACAGCCCCTGATATTTGTTAACAAAGCCCTGACAGACACACAAAGGGGATATCCTCAAACAGAAAACAAGCTACTGGCTGTGCTCTTCGCAATGGAATGATCCCGTTACTTCACTACTGGGCACAACATGGATATGCAGTCTAATCACAAATCATCAGAAAACATCATGAAAAAGCCACTGCTGAATGAACTACAACGCATTTTACTAGGACTCCAGTGCTATGATGCAACAATAAGGTGCTGTGCCCAGAGAAGACACACTACTGTTGGCAGATACACTTAACAGAGCATACTTTCCAAAATACTACACAGACGGCTCTGTGTAACAGGAAAAAGAGAGTCTATCAACATGCTACAATGCTTTTACATCTCTGATGAGAGGCTCAAGGTAGCCAACAAAGCACTGAACAAGAGGGGGAAGATACAAGATCACAAGGAGCAGTACCAAAGAAGGTTATTCCCTACTACCAGGTGAGGCATGAGTTGTGTGCACGCACAAGACGGGATTTTGTTTAATGGGACCAAACAATAATCCCAGCAGATTTTAGAGCTGACATAGTGAGACAAACACATTTCACACCTGGGTATAGAGGCATGCTTAAGACAAGCCAGGGTGTGTATCTTCTGGCCAGGCATGAATGTCCAGTTGAAAGCATACATGGAACAATGGATAGGGTATAAAGAATATAGCAAACAACAGAAAGTCTACAGCCTCATGAAATCCCAACTTGATCCTAGGAAAAAGGTCAGAACTGACAGGAATTACATGATCACAATATATTACTTCATCTTCAGTGATGTGGACTATATGGAGGACACTCCAGCAAGAACTTATCAGGAAACTAAAAGAGCATTTTGCAAAGTATGGCATACCTGACATATTATGCTTAGACAATAAGGGGTAGTCGGCTGCTTCCCAGTGGAGGAACAACATACAGTACACAGAAGCAGTTAAGAGAATGCCAACCAAATAGTCATTCAAAGCAATAGCAAAAGGCCACAGTCCAAGCTGTCATGGGACAGAGATCATATAAGGTAGCTACAGACTCATGATAGCAGTGGAAATTAAACTAAAGACAACTGCAGAGTAGCCAGGTTTGCACCTCACGTTCTTTTCGACAGGAGTAAATACCACTCATGAACGACACTACCAAAAATAATCTGCCTCCAAATCTCTTGCCACACAAAATACCAGAATTTTAGATTAGAATACATCTTACGGTGGGGTGGGGAAATGGCACATTAACAACTTCTACCACATAACTGATTGGATTACATGCGCTTCACAGCTTCATATGTACTCAAGGTAAATTATTTAATAGCAATTGGGCGTGCGGTTTAGTGTCAGTCTTGGAAGAGGCAGACTAATTTCTGTCAGTATCATCATGTAGTAAAGAAGTCTGCTGTTTAAATACACAGGGATAAGCCAGCTTTGTCCTCAATGTCAGAGAAAACAATCCAAATGCCGATTCTCTAAATTATTTGAATCTAAAGGAAGAAGTAGAGAATTCTCTGTCCTGGTATGAGTAATTGTTTATGTTTTATAAACATATGTAAATAAATTAAGTTGAAATGATGGATCCTCTCTTAAGGAAGTTCTCTCTTAGAGGGCTGCGAGCAAAGAAATAATTAAGAGACAGCAAATCCTAACAAAACGTAGTCTGCCAATACAGTGTGAGGAAGGAAGAATAGGCGAGTGCAGCCGACATGACAAACACAAGAAGAAAGCTGATTGAAGAGATATACTTAATTCAAATGATACCATTTCAGAGCCCCGGAATACTTCATTAAAATGTACTACTGCCCTTCAGGGGATTGTCAGAGACACTTCATTAATAGGTGGAATTATAGTCCTGTCTTTTTCCAGCCCTTTGCGTAGGCATTGTCGCTAACTGTAACAGGACGAAGATCCCATTATAATGGTGGCTGACAAATGATTCAACAAGAATACCTGTGGGAACAACAACAGCCAGCCACCTGTTTCTGTTCTCACTGCTTGTGTTCCTTCTATAATCAATACATGAGAAATCCACCATCAAAGGAAGTAGTACAAAAGATGACAATGTATATGATTTCAAGGTACTATACAAAGTGCAGCTAGAAAGCATTAATAGCAAACTTTAACTAAGAATGAATCCACGTAACAGTAGTCTGTAAATATCAAACTTCCATGGGCAGGATTCTGTGCTCTGTGTGCGCGGAGTACAGATACTTCAAGGGGAAGCTTAAGTATCACTCAATGAGATCTCAGACTAAATGAAAATTCACTCATCTCCTCTTATTTCTAGTATCTCAGTCTCAGCAAACCCACTATTAGTGGAGATACCTCAGACATAGAGGCCTAAAGACTGCTTAAAATTCTACAGAAAAGTCATTAGTTCTATCAAATTCTATAACACTTTTGGATAAGGGATAGACATTTCATCTTACATCACTGACTTATTCCTTGGATTCATGGTGCTGTGTCAGATTTACGCTCCTCTTCACAAATAAGGAAAGAGATTTTTCTGTATATTTGAAAGTCTAATCTATCCAGTGTTAATTCACTAGGAAATTACCAAAAGGGCAGAAGGATGAGTTGACTATTCTCTTATTGCTGATGCACAGAACTATTATTACAGTTATTGGGAATTACATATGCATCTTTAGAGGGGAAAACAGCCCCATAAAGTTCTCTTTTTTGTGAGATTACTTTTTATTAATTTTCACAAAGAAAAACAACAATACAAAAGGTAAATGACTTACAGCCTGTACAGGTCACCAAAATACCATACATTCACAGGATAGCCAATAAAACTATGTAATTACACAATTTGTTAAAACTGCAAGACCAGACAATATCACACTGACCTAATATGTTAGGGTAGGTGCAACAATAAAATTAACAACAATATACACAAATAAGCAAAAAGGAAGGGAGAGGACTGAGCAGTAAGAGAGGGGAAAATGAAGAGCGGTCAGGTGGAATGGAAATCTGCCATTATTTGAGCTATGTACCAAGAAACCGGGTCCAATTTTTTTTCAAATTAACATAATTGCTCTCTACATCAAGAATATATTCCATCACTGTTAACTCACACAGGTATAAATACCACTGTTCTATTCTGGGCATAAACCTACTGCTTAATTTTTGTATCATCACGTGCTTGATAATCTTTGCAGCCCTTAAGAACCAAAATCTCTGTGGAGGAGTTAAATCCAGCATAGTAGATATATACCCTAGGATATAATTTTCAGTTGAGGTTTGGATGCTGAACCAAGCACTATTTTCACTCATGTCCACTTCTTACCACAGTTGCCTGACTATTGGACAATCCCACAGCTTATGCATCAGGGTTCATTATTAATTATTATTTTTACTATAGTCCCAACAAACAGAGGACAAGGGCCCCATCTTGCAAGAGGTCTGTGACATCCAGTACATTTTAAATAGAATCATTTGTTGGATCAGGCATTGCCTGAGATCCACAGAAGCATTTTTAACATTCAATCTCTGCCATCTGGGATTCTTTTCAGGGCTGAGATTAGTAAAGCACAAATAGTGAAGTATTTCCAAGGTTCCCAGTAGCTCTGGAGCCTCAGAGTCCTAGAGCATCAGGACCAAACTGATACATTAGCAAGTGGTTTAGCTATAACTACTTTCACTCTACTGAGGATGGCAGGACATATCGTTGCTTTAGTGTTAGAAAAGGGACAAAGCCCTCATCACTGACCAGTTGGGAAATCCATATGATATTCTTGCTCAGACAGTCCTTCCAAATTACACATTTTTGTTCCCCAATTTGAAAATATGGATTACCCAAGAGAAGTGCTTTTGCTGGATAGCAAGGATGAAATTGCACTTAGGTAGGATAGCCCAGACCTTCCCACAGTCTCCAGTGTAGGCACTTTATTTTTCTCCATCAGACAAAAAAAAGAGACCACAAGTTGATCCAGAGGGGGAACTGGATGCATTAAGATCCATTCAATTTCCACCTAGGGGGGTATAAAGATGTTATCATACTGGAACCAATTTGACATCTGTGATATGTTAGAAGCATTATAATAATTTTGTAGGTCTGGGAGCCCAAATCCCCTTGGATACAGGGAGCTGGCATTTTAAGTGACAGTGATGGGCATTGACCAGAATGCACAGAAAGTGTATAATAATATAATATTTTCTAAATGAGATGGCCAAACACTGCTCATGGAAAAATACACACTAACTACAGTGGCACTACAGGTTGCTATTGCTTTCCTGGTTTTATATGGGAGAAAAACTTGTTATTTCATTTAGAAAAGATTTTATCTAAGGTCAGACCTCAGTGAATGTTACTCTGGCTTTCAATTATTTTTGGTAATCTCACAAAAGCAATATAAAACCTTATTTCTAAAATGAATTCCACAAGTTTGAGCTCTTTAACTGGCAGATCACTCTGTTTACTCCATTACTAGATGTTTAAGCTTTGCTCCACTTTGATAAATTGGTGTCATGTTTAAGGGCATCTTCTACTGAATTAAATCATGCTATTTTGTCCACATCTGTCATACGATCACTGCTGCCAAAATACACTGCAATCTGAAAAGAAGAACTGGAAGTTCTATGCAGTGCTACTCTATACTGAAAGATGATCAAATCAAAATCAAAAGAGCTCTACAATCTCAGCAAGAGTAAAGAATGGCGGATACTGCTACTTTTGGATTTATTGTAGTAACAAATATTTGAGAACAGGTCCAGAAGCTTTTATTTGAAGAGTTTAAAGATATGCATATACTGTAGTAACCCCTTCCCATATTTAATCTAAAATATATTGGTATTTTAAAGTGTATGACACAAAAAGCTTTGAGTGTTGCAAAAAATAGATCCATTATGCCAATTTAATATAGTACATGAGTATAAACCCATTTTCACTTATGACCTAGTTCAAGGTTCTAATTTGAGCCTCCTGAGGTAACAGGCTAATGCTTTAATCCTGTGTGTCACCTAACCCCCAATATTTGCATTTTCTATTTAAGATGACAAGCTTCTAATGAATTTAATGATGACAAGCTTCTACATTGCTCCCAAGAGGACACAGGATTTATTTTTACCATTCAGGCATCAATTAGCCTGCATGGCTGACCATCAAGTTGTCTGTTTGTCTACAATCCATGTCTGCTGGTAGGAAGCTGCATCCTGCCACAAACACTTCCAATAGTTGGGTTGCTGGTTTTTCAGAATTAGAGTTTTGGGTTCTCCCAAGAAACCCAACATTCCGCACAGAAACAGCCAAGTTAGTTTTATTTTTAAAACCCCATGAATTACATTAATGAATGTTCACTTCCCTTAAATAGTAATTCCAGCACTTAATGTATGAGTCTGTACTCCACATCATTATATGCATTAAGGATTCAGTTTTTCAAAATATGAGTAGCACTTCTAGTACAGTGTTTCTCAAACTGGGGTCGCCGCTTGTGTAGGGAAAGCCCCTGGCGGGCCAGGCTGGTTTGTTTACCTGCCCCATCCGCAGGGCCAGCTGATCGTGGCTCCCACTGGCCGCAGATCGCTGCTCCAGGCCAATGGGAGCTGCTAGAAGCGGTATGGATCGAGGGACTTGCTGGCCATCGCTTCCAGCGGCAGCTAACTGTGACCAGCGGGAGCCGCGATCGGCCAGACCTGCGGACGAGGCAGGTAAACAAACCGGCCCGGCCCACCAGGGGCTTTCCCTACACAAGTGGCAACCCCAGTTTGAGAAACACTGTACTAGTATAAGGTGTCCTGGTTCTATCCACTAGGGATCTATTGTGATTGTTTTGCCTACAGATTTACTCTAATTGTGAGCTCAATTGAGAGAAGTTAGTGTAAGTTCATAAGATGTTACAACAACCTACTATAAATGTTGATGGGAAAAGGTACAAAAGGAAGACAAAGACTGAAGTAGTCCAAAGAAAAAGGCCTACTGATATAATTCAAGGATTGTGTTAAGATCATGCTTTGTATCTCTTTCCCCTCTTCCTCATGTGTTCCATTTCCTGCCCTACCTTACTACTTCTCTTTTTTTATCCCTCATTTTTTCTTTTGTCAAATAAGAGTCTGTATTAACCCAAGACTTTATATTTCACAACACTGCTATGTGTCTGTGACCAGGAAGAGGTAACTGAAAGCCATGCTGTAAACAGTGCCCAAAACTTGCATAAATTTTCCAGGTCTTAGAGTGGCTAATAAAACCATGTGCTGTGTCTGTTTCTCTTGAACAGTGAAGTTGCAAGTGACAGTCAACAGTAGAGACAGAAGCTAAATTAATTACTTTGCTATTCTTTTCTCTTCCCTTGTGTGTATGTTTGTCTTCTAGGAAATAAGAACAGCAGCAGCAGCAGCAGCAACAGCTCCACTCCATCTCAACTAACTTCTTCTCTTTTCCCAAAGAAGGAGAGTTATTACCATTTTTGATACTGCCTAAAAGACTGTCAAACAAGGTTGGAGGGGTCCTTCTAAAAACTCTCTCCAGCTAAATGGAAAAGGAACGTGGTATGTTAAAATGAAAGCCTTATTTAATACTTTACATTTCAAATGCTTAACTGTTTTTACTTCTTTTCTTTATAGTTAAAGAAAGATTGAAGTGATTTTAATGGTGTATTTACCATAGCACTAAGTAGGTTGAGGTCTCTGTTTACCAAACCTCCAACTTTGTTTAACACTGTTTAATGGCGGACAGTGACAGGGTCTTAACACCTTTGACTCTCTGGGACCATATATTCCATCTAAAATACAACAGTCCCAACAACTGAACTGTAGGGCTCTGTAGCGGGGTGGTCACCCGCTCCGGCCTTAAAGGGCCTAAAAACAGCCCAGGAGAGGTCTATTGCTGGGAGCAAGCAGTTCCCAGGCTTTTTGGGGAAGCAGGCTCAGCTGTGGCCACACCCCAGTCAGGGCCCAGCTGGCTCTTATAAAGAGGGCAGTGGGCCAGGAGCAATCAGTCTCTCTCTGCCTCCAGAGACGGCAAGGCCTGGCTGCTTAGGAGCTCCCAGGGTACCTAGAGTGGAGCAGGGCTAGGGGAAAGCCAGAGGAGTTGGGGAGCTCCGGCCTGGAAACCCTCCAGACTGCAGGCCTTGTTAAAGGCCCAGAAGGGTACTGGGGTTGCAGAGGGCAGCCAGGGGTAAGCCAAGGCAACAGGTCCAAACCCCCCTTGCCTGTGATGAATGGCTTGTACACTGCAGTCTGCCCCACTGAACGGGAGCTAGATAGTGATTGGCAGTAGCCTGATACTGAGGTGAGGTGGGGATAGGGGGTTTGGAGATTGCTGCAGTGGGCAGAACCCATGGTTAAAGGGCACCAGGGTCCAGGGACACCGACCTACAGAGGGTGCTCAAGAGCTGGAAAAAAGCTAATTCCCAGGAAACCAGCAGGAGGCGCTACAGGGGTGAGTCTCACACTGCTACAGGCTCCCAACATCTTCCACTTTTTTTTTTTTATTAGATCTCTAGTCTGCACTACAAAATCACAACTAATTGTCGTTTTTTAAATGACTAGCAACAAACAAACTAGTTACCACCTATGCAGAATTTATTATGTTGCAATCAACTCAAAATCCCTCATTTATCAACTCTGACTGCCTCTGGCTAAGAATACAAAAGTTTCTCAGCTGACTGACATACCTGCTCTACCTATCCCCCATTGGAGCACATAACATGTGGTTTGGAAGGTAGACTGTATCTTCTTTTTTTGTGCACCTTTTATTCCCATGATAACTTTTCAGTGATCCTGTGAATTCATAAAGTTTGTTCTGCAGCATTTGTATCACTCACTGCTCCACATAATTAAGTATAGCAACATTACATTTATTAGAATCTCTGAGGGGAAAGAAGTCAGGATTCCCTCCCCTCCCCTCCCCTTTTTCTATACAGATACATGAGATTGCCACAGGTAAATACTAACATTAAAGAACAGTTCCCAGTTCTCAAAAACTAAACAGAATATACTTGATTAATACTATGGTTGCCCTTTACAATCGTTTCAGTTTTCTCTAACTAAACACCACTTCCGTATTATTTAGATCAATCAATCATTCTCAAATTTATTTGATTAGGCCCTCCTTTTTTCTGTCTGTAGTTGTTTGTAACTTCCCCCACATACACCCCCAAGTACATATACCACCACTCAGTTCTGAAGGCAGAGCAGAGAGCAGTGGCTGCTGGCAAGGCACCCAGCTCTGAGGGCTGCACTATGCCAGCAGCAGCACAGAAGTAAGGGTGGCAATGTGAAAAGAGATATTAATCAATGTCACTTTTCACAACAGACTTACTGCTCCATTGCTACCCCAAGGCTAGCAGCCAGAGCTCTTAACACACACATGCCTCCCTTGACACGTTCCCACGCTCCCCTTGGGAGGCACATCCTATAATTTGAGAACCACTGCTTTAGAGATATCCAACAGTAAGTATAAAGCAACTAGTAAAAATACCATTTACATCACAGTAACGCATTCTAGTATGTAAAAGACAACATTATAGTATTATAACTGCATTTCCCCATAGCAAAATGAGTTTAAAAATAGCATTACAAGTTTTCACATTTATTTTTTCCCCTCAGTGACTTCCTGTTCAAGCACATTTGAAGAGTTGTTGTAGCTGTGTACCCTTCCCAGATCTGAAGAAGAAGAGTTCTGTGTAAGTTCAAAAGCTCGTCTCTTTCATCCACGTGACTTAGTTCAAGTGTGTTCACTTTACAAGATTATTTTTCCCCACTAACAATCTGACTTGCAAATAATCCCTGACATCTAAAAGTCAGACTGGGTTTGGCAGCTCACCCATCACAACTATTACTAATGGTTCTTGAGACTAAACTATCCCTTCATTGAGTCTGCCCAGGTAACTGATTACCCTAAAACTGGAATTGGTAAACCTGCCTCCCTTTCTCTGAAACCCACAAACAGCCTACAATCAACACAATCCCAAAATCATCTTATCACCCTGCCAGTCTGATAATGTTATGCACCCACTGGTTCTATTTTTGGAACAGCATCAAGTTTAAGTTTCTAGTCATTCCCTTCAGCAATCTGCATAACTCTTCTCCCTTATCATCCAAATCTGCTGCTTCCTGGCTCCCTCACCTAGGATGCCAGTCTTCTTGCCCTGTTTATCCTATTATTTCACAACTGTTTCCATGTTTATTTCCCATAAACCCTTCCTGGGCTAATATGCCAGGCCACTAATCTCTCATCCCTCAGATCTTTCCTGAAGACCAGATTCTGCCATGAACCTACAAGAAATTAGCCATACAATAATGATTAGTTAGTGACCACTAGATGGAATGACAACTGGAAATAGTTCATGCAAAAATACAAAGGAGAAGTAGCCATAGTACCACTTTTTCACATGTACCACCCATCACCCTGACCTTTCCGTGTGCATGCTGTATCCCCGTGGTCTACCCTTGTTTATTTTTGAGAGTTTTCCTTCATAGGTGAAGAGTCTGTGCCTTGAGTATTTGGGAAGTCTGTAGTATATTTTGAGTGCTACCACGATCTGAAAATATTAATTAATACATAAAGAACAGAATATTTCTTCTACTCCCATTTAGTCATTACATTAATCTCAAGGTCTAAACAAGTGGTAAGCAAAAAAGCAAGCATATATAATTCTGAAGATAGAGAACACATCTGTTCAGTTAGAAAAAGATGGTTACTCACCTTTGTAACTGTTGTTCAAAATGTGTTGCTCATATCCATTCCAATTAGATGTGCGCGCACCGCATGCACATTCGTCAGAAGATTTTTACCCTAGCAACACTCGATGGGTCAGCTGGGCACCCCCTAGAGCGGTGCTGCAATGGCTCCGGATATATACCCCTGCCAACCCAACCGCCCCTCAGTTGCTACTTGCCACCTACTCCAACAGTGGGGAAGGAGGGCGGGTTTGGAATGGATATGAGCAACACATTTCGAAGAACAACAGTTGCAAAGGTGAGTAACCGTCTTTTCTTCTTCGAGTGCTTGCTCATATCAATTCCAATTAGGTGATTCTCAAGCCTTACCTAGGTGATGGGGTCGGAGTGACATGTTGCAGAATGTAAAACTGCTGAGCCAAAGGCTGCATCATCTCTGGACTGCTGAACCAGAGCATAATGTGAAGCAAAGGTGTGGACCGAAGACCAGGTAGCTGTGTGACATATCTCCTGGATAGGTACACGAGCCAGGAAGATGGCAGATGAAGCCTGAGCTCTGGTAGAATGCGCAGTGATGTGGCTGCGGAAATAAATGAGCCAAATATCAATAACAAGTGGCGGATGCATACGCCAACACCGCTACTCTTAAAGATGAGATCCCTATTCTGAAAGGTAAGACAGGTAGGCCTTTACATTCGGTCTGCTAATTGCGACCAAAAGTTGGGGACGTTGTCCGAAGGTTTGTCGCTCAGCTATAAAGCGAGCGCTCTACGGACGTCCAGGGATGCAACTGTGCTCCCTTCGCGTTGAGTGCGCTTTCGCGAAGAAGACTGGAGAAGGGATGCCTGAATCTACTTACATGAAAAGGTCTGAAACCCCTTAGGGAGGAATGCCGGAGTGTGTCGCAACTGCACCTTGTCCTTGTGCGAACACAGTGTGATGCCGGATCCACCATAAGAGGCCCTAAGCTCAGAGACTCGCCCGGCCAGTCGTAATGCTCAAGGACTTCCCAGTACAGGTAGACCGTAGCCGCAGCGTTGCCTACGCGGTCGATAGGCGGAGACATAAGTCCTGGTTAAAACAGTTGAGGTCCCAGGTTCGGGCTGGACAGCATACTGGGGTATAAGCATCCAGCCCCTTGAGAACCTCGAAACATATAGGGTGTGAGAACACGGAAGGCCACCTTCCCACGGTGGAAGGGTAAGAGGATGGCTGCCATGTGTACCCTCAGTGATGAATACTGCTAGGCTCCTGCCTTGTTTGAAGAGACCAGAGGTAGTCCAAATAGGGGATCAACGACCCTCAGTGGAGTAAGATTATGCATTTCACACTCAGCACGAAGACCGCTGTCCACTTAGCCAGTATGTTTTTTTTTTTTTGACGGCGGGGAAGTCCTGCTACCCAGAGAGAATGTTGGACTGGATGCAGGAACGAACGTAAACTCTGACTGTTTAGCCACAGCCATCAGCCAGCCGTGAGGTGAAGGCCTGCAGGTCGAGTGCGAAGGTCTGCTGTGGTCCTGAGTTATGAGGTCTGGGTGGAGTGGCAGGGTAATTGGGTTGGCTATCGACAGGTCGAGCAACATGGTGTACCAGTGCTGCCTGGGCCACGCTGGAGTGATCATGAGGTGTGCTCTGTCCCTGCGGAGTTTGAGCAGGACCTTGTGAACCAGTGGGAACGGTGGGAAGGCATAAAGGAGCTGGCTCTTCCATGGCATCAAGAAAGCATCTGAGATCGATCCTGGGGAGAGACCTTGGAAGGAGCAGAACATCTGGCATTTCCTGTTCGCGTGGGAAGCGAACAGGTCTATGTGGGGAAATCCCCACTTCTGGAAAACAGAATGCATAACGTCCGGGCGGATCGACCACTTGTGAACAGGAAGGAACTGCTGAGTCAATCCGCCAGAGTGTTCCGAACCCCTGGGAGGAAGGACGCTACCAGGTCTATCAAGTGGGCTATGCAAAAGTCCCAGAGTTGGATGGCCTCCTGACAAAGGGGGGAGGATGGTGTCCCTCCCTGTTTTTTTATGTAGTGCATGACCGTTGTGTTGTCTGTAAACACTGACACACAACAGCCCTGTAACTGATGCTGGAACACCTGGCACGCCAGGCGGACTGCTCTCAGTTCTCGGACATTTATATGTAATGTCAGCTCCTGAGATGACCAGAGGCCTTGAGTACGAAGGTGTCTGAGCTGAGCACCCCAGCTGAGAGATGACACGTCCATCGTCAGGGACACTGAGGGCTGGGGCGGATGGAACAGCAGCCCTGTACACACCAGAGAGGGAGTTAGCCACCAGGCTAGGGAGCCTAGGGTGCTCGGGGGAATGGTGACTATCGTGTCTTTTGGGTCCCTGACCGGGCAGTATACCAAGTTGAGCCAAACTTGGAGAGGACGGAGGCATAGCCTGGCGTATTTGATTACGCACGTGCAGGCAGCCATGAGACCCAGGAGATACAGACAGGTGCGAGTCAAGGTAGTCGGAAAATTCTGTAGACCTCGGATGATTGTTGCCATAGCCTGAAACCACGGCTGTGGTAAGCTGGCTCTGGCTAGGTCGGAGTCCAAGATAGCTCCTATGAAGTTTAACGTCAGGCCTAGGCGTGTGAATAGGTCCTTGACGATGCCCACATGCTGAGTGACTTATGTCTCAGAGGCCCCTCGGATGAGCCAATCATCCAGATACGGAAAAATGTGTATCCGACGTCGATGGAGGTAGGCGGTGACTACGGCCATACACTTTGTAAATACCCTTGGGGCTGCAGAAAGGCCAAACGGCAGGACCGTAAACTGGAAGTGCCGACAGTTGGCTACGAAGAAGTGGAGGAATCTCCTGTGCGGAGGGAAAATGGTGATGTGAAAGTATGCGTCCTTCATATCGAGGGCAGGATACCAGTCTCCAGGATCCAAGGACGGGGATAATAGTCCCCAGGGATACCATGCGGAACTTCAACTTTATCATAAACTGGTTGAGTCCTCGCAGGTCTAGGATAGGCCTGAGACCGCCCTTCGACTTGGGGATTAGGAAATAATGGGAGTAAAACCCCTTGCCCCTTTCGTCCATTGGTACCTCCTCTATAGCTCCAATGGCAAGGAGCGTCCACACCTCTTGTAAGAGGAATTGCTCATGAGAGGGGTCCCTAAAGAGGGACGGG
>NC_133783.1:53414993-53440578 GCF_003597395.2 Chelonoidis abingdonii
ATTGGAGCGTGGGAGAGCCGGGGGTTGAAATAACATTGAGTGGTACCACCAACTTCCCCGTTGTAGGACCCGCGATACTGAAGCTTAGCTTAACTAGACCCACGCTGTGAGAAAGTAGGAGCGACGGCTTGGAGAAAGGGAGGAGAGGGGATCCTGGCTGTAACTGGGTACGCCGCTCATCGGGCGCACCTTCAAAAGTTCGGATCTTTCGGTCCCAGTGGTGTGAGGTTTTCGAGGGGACCACTTATTTTGGCGCCCTTGGGGGGGTCCTGCATGGTCGTCTCAACCACCTCAGCCGGCGGCACAACCGCCTGCCCAAAGTCCCGTCTTTGTCTAGGCGCGCGCAGTAAGTCGAGATGGGCGCGAGAGCTACGGGAGGGACCAGAACGGCCTGCTGTGAGAGGGGGAAGAAGATGCAAGCCCCTTGGAGGTATGTCTGTCCGCAGCATTTGGTATGCATGCCGTAATGCGAGCGAGGCGCAATTATGACCCTGTTGTATTGTCCACTTCAGTTGACTTCAGGCCTGCGTCAGCCGGCCTACATGTAGGATCTTTTATGGCTGTTATTTATACACAAAGCAGAAATGGCCAGGCCTTTAGGCCTATTTCTATATAAGGGCTGTTAATCCGGCTGAGCCTGGATGTGGTATACTGCAGCTCCAGTGGGAGTGATTTGTGCTTTGAAGGCTCGTCTCCCGGAAGCCATGAGATGTGCCTCATGGAACCAGACTCCGCAAGGCCGTGAATCGGCCTGAAGATAAATGACGGCATGTCCATGGGCTGCTGAAGGATCAACTTGATCCAACAGACGAAGTGTTTGCCCAACAGGGGGCGTAGGTAAGCTCGCGAAAGCAGTTCTTGGCCTTGACCACCACCTATTTCCCTCACTTCCGCCGCCCTGGTTTTCCCTCAATATGATTCCAATTGTCAGAGTACTTAGTCTCGGCATTTCCGAATCTTGAAGGTAAATTTCGCTGGAGAGGTCTCAATTACCTTAAGGTACGAGAAGTTAGCTCTGGATCCTTCCTTCGTTTATGCGCATTTCCAACCCTCTCCACTGCTCCGCCAGGCCAGATTGAATGTAATACAGGGCCTGTTATGTTCTGTATAGCTCAGATCATGACAACACGGGTACTTGGGGCATCTTGTTTGGCGATGCCATGGAGGCTGTGGTCATGAGATGTCTGGCACTGTCTGTCTCAAGGAGACCTTGCGGCGTCAAGTCGTCCATTCGCCGGATAGCCTCTCGAGCTTCTTCGCCAGCGCGGTGGATTGGCGGCAATACTTGCGCCACAGGTGGCGTTCCCTGTACTCAATTAACAGACGAGGCTGGACAACTCGCAAAGCATGTGCCTTCTGCGGCATGGCGCATAGCATAGTATACTCGTACCCATTAAGGAGGGGAGCACGGCATGCCATATATTTCTGCATCGACTTCCCCTAGGCCCAAGGAGGTGCATCTAGTGTAGCACAGTTCGATGACTCCATTATTAGTATCGGCATTGGCCTCTGGACGTGTCACCGATCCTATTATAACTTGTCCTATCTCTTCAGGAGTGGCCCTCTTGATGAGGGCATCTCGCGGCGGCCGACAGTATGTCTTCACATTAGCTGATGTCCTCTACCAGTCCGAGGACACGTGCCTCCCCTGGACAGGTTCCATGAGTTAGGCTGGTCTCCTATAGGCGTAACGCGCTGATAGGGCTCTTTAGGATATGCACTCTCAAGATTGAGGAGAGAGTGGGCTCTTCCGAGTGAGGAGATAAGGTTGCCTCGCGCGCGGACCCTCATCTGGGCCATATAAGTCTCTAAATGGGCTGCAGGCAAGCTAAGGATAGTGTTGACCGTAAACTGGTGTGGATACTTGTTTACGAGCATTGGTCTTGGGGTGGGGGCTCAGAGATGACTTTCACCCTCATCGGTAGCACAGGTGCCGTAGTTGGTCCTCGTTATGGCTTGACCTTGGCTATACCCAGGCCACACCTCCAGCTGCTCAGTGGAACTTGGGGTCAATGAGGTGGTAGCTGAGGACTGGCAAGTCGCTTCCACCCGTAGGCAGGTCGTGAGAGGGGACGGTTGCGCTTCACCCTACCTGTTCTGCCTATTGGCTCTTGGCGACACATGTGATAAGTCGACGCGTGAGCGTCACATGAAAAAAGCCCTTGATGGCTGTACTCGCGTGGCAACTACTGGTTACACCTGGCACTTTGGGTCTTAGAGTAACCGCCCCTAGAAGCTGATCCTGCCGCTCAAAATGAGCCCTGGGGCGCGGGCTTGTTAGGTCCTGTGCCCGGAGGTCTCTTGAGAATTCTGGTGGGCAATACAGCATCCGGTCCTGAGGGTACCCATAAGAGCTGTTGCAACGTTTGGGGCGCAATACAGATGACACTGATGTGAGCAATGCTCCGGCATAAGATGGCCATGGAGACAGGCTTTGAGAAGCGTCTGGGCCAGCCTAGGGCTCCTCATGTGACGTTCGGACATCTTAGCTAAAAAGCGGACCTTGTCCATTTTAGCTTCCGCGTGATCTCGGGCAATCCAGATTTGGCCTGAGCATTACTGTTTATTGTCCGTGGTAGCGTCACAATCCCAGATCATCTTTTAGCTGTTGGAAGGTGGGGTACCGGGATTAGATCCTGAGGCTCCGGGACACTCGCTCTCGTAGACCGGGAGCGGTCTTGCCGGTGAAGCCGGGGTCAACCGACGTCTATTTGGGCATCAAGACCGTGGTAGCGACCTACAGGAAGTAGGGGTTGCTGGAGTAGGCCACTTATATGCTGGGAGCCTTTTGGCAGTGGTGTGTGAGCTAGTGTGGGCCTGCTAAGGGCGGGACCCCGCGGGCGGAGACGGATGATCGGATTCTCCGTGACTCTTGCCATAGTGCCAGTATAAACCGTGGGTGTCAACAGCGGTAAGAGGTGGATACTCGTTGTTCATGGTAACATAGCTACAGAGCATAATAAATCTCCTACCTGAAAGGGGTCTGAGAAGCTCAAATAAACCCTGCATGGACACTGACCAAAGGTGCCCGGTACCTTTGAGACCTAATGTTGGAAAATCGTGGGTGTGGTCAGCGACCTCTGAGTGGCCCGTAATGAGGAATCGAGGCAGGGAGTACATCTCCCTAAAGCATACTGTGATCTAAGCCTGGTTCTTACCACATTGCGTTTACTTCAACATAGTTAGCAGCTCGGAGTGGTCAAACTCGGTTAGCTGACCCAGCGGCATGGGACCCAAGAATAGCCAAGCAGCCATTGACGCTCCAGCGCACACGGGGGCGCCGTGACCTGTTTTCTATTGTTCTAAAAGGTGTACGTTTTAACTGTTGTTTCTAGTCTCCATCCCGACGGAGTAGGGGAGCGGGTAGCGCTGAAAATTAGGTATACATATCTGAGGTGGTCCATCCACGTAGCCGGGCAGACCACCCCCTGGCCCCCGTGATACTGCTCTGATCGAACCGGCAGTAGCGCGAACTTCTGGATGCCCTCCGAAGTAGTTAAAAGCAGGGCATAAAAAGACTCTCACCCACATACTGTGTTGCAATTCATTCCGTACTGCCCACGAGCCCCTGGGGAAGGGCCCGATCAGCAAGTGTGATTTCGGACTCAGTGTATTTCCAATCCAAAAGACGCGCATCTCACGAGAGCTCGAACCGTACCTGTGTGGAGATGAAGTCTGAATGATTCCTCGCAGTGCGTAGGAGGATAGAGTGAAAGCATGCACCCCCAAGCACTCGATTGGACTCGTACAGAGACAACTGAGGGGAAAGCTTTGACTCGACATTCATCCAGGGCTACCAGATGATAGACCATCCGAGACGGGCCACGCGCCGCTAGTGGCAACCAGATGCTATAAATCGCCTGCTATGCAAGGGTTGCGGTCTTGTTAACGGAAAAGCGCGGCCAAAGTAATCAATGGTGGCAACCGGGGCGGGATGTGCGGCGCGAGCACGGAAGCCGACTCCGACCTAGGACGTCCTGTCGTCGTGCTAGGCTGCGACAAACGCTGGCCCCAAGCTGAGTAACGATTCTGTAGGCATTTTCTGCTCATGTCTGGCTCCTGAGGGGTAGAGCGCGGCGGCTTGACGCGTGAGCCAACTTGTTACGCCGGTGGTTTTGTCTCGGGAAATCACATTGTGTGGGCCGGGTGGTGTTTCGAGGGCTTTATCATCCACTCCCCCTCGACGGCCCACCCGTGAAAGAAAGGGAAAAAAAAAATCTTTTCTTGACTTTATTTATATGGGTCACCCTATGTCTATGGTCTGCTGGTTAGACGCTGCGAGGGGTGTGCTGGCCTGCCGCAACAAATGATTAGCAGCATTCCTTCCTTCCACTCCCAAGTACCAAGCAGGTCCGGTGGCATGAGTACACTTATGACATGCATCAGTCCATCACGTCAATCATCAGCCCATGAAGCTGCTCCCTGACGGCCATCAGGTACGTAGGTCCGCTCCGCAGCACCGGCGCGCGATTCGGTCCACTGTGATAACATAGGAATGGACTCCTGGTTCGCTCCCATTCCAGTAGATGACGGAAATGGCTGGGTAACGTCGGTCATTCATAGCAACTGGGGTCCACAGCCCCCACTCATGTCTTAAAGAAATAGATTCTGTCCTGTGCCGGGACTATAAAGCAGCTGCCCGAAGAAGGGGGCCGTCGGCGTCAGCGCCGCCCCCCCGGCGTGTAACAAAGGTTCTTACTCCGAGTGGTGCCTCAGGCAATTACGGATTGCATTAGTCTTTTGCCTGCAATCACAGATCGAAAATGCGCTCCTTTTTCATTACTACTTAAAGGCCTTGAAGAGATGGGTTATGGGGCAACAACTTATCTGCCAAGTGGGGTGAGATTCCTCGAGTGCGGCACTTCAGATTGGAGCTCCGGTGTGATGTCCGTGTCAGGTTATCTGGGGCTGGGTAATCGGATCAGCACTAGCGCCTGTGGAACCGGGGTTGTGGAAACGGGTGATGGCCCCGAACCCCTCGTTTACTGTGCGGAGAGAGCTATCATCTCATACTGAACAAGTGAACACAAAAATACCACCTAATGGCTGAAAAGTAACTCATGATGAGTAGCGCAGATGTAGTGTTCCTCGCCGTAAAAGTGTATCCTGGCAAGGCTACGCCACTGTTCCGAGATGGTAGACCATATCAACGGGCACTAGTGCTCTCTGGTTCTCTAATTAGGATGTCGATCCGACATGGTATCGTGTACACCCAGTATTCTGTAGGCAGAAGTGACTCGCTAAGGCATATTCTAGATAACCGTCTCTCCTGCGCTCTGGTGTCAATCTCTCCTCTTGCGTATGCATGCCCAGAGAGCGCATTATGACCCTGTTGTCCTTCAGGCTTTGCAGCCTGGGGTCAGTCTTTTCCGAAAAGAGGCCTTTACCATCAAATGGCATGTCCTGGATGGTATACTGCAGCTCCAGTGGGAGGCTTGAAGCCTGAAGCCATGAGATGTGCCTCATGGCAACACCCGAGGCCAGAGTCCTGGCTGCTGAGTCAACTGCATCCAACGAGGCCTGGAGGGAAGTTCTGGCCACCTTTTTCCCTTCCTCCAAGAAGGCAACGAATTCTTGGGAGGAGTCTTAAGGGAGAAGCTCTGTAAGCTTACCCACTGCCGCCCAGGTGTTATAATTATAGCAGCTAAACAGGGCTTGTTGATTTGCCACCTGGAGCTGTAGGGCACCTGCCAAGTACACTTTGCAGCCAAGTACGTCCATTCGCCTAGCCTCCTCCGATTTCGGGACTGGCGCCTGCTGGCCAAGGCGTTCCCTCTCATTAACAGACTGGACAACTAGTGAGCAGGGAGGAGGATGGACATACAAGTACTCGTACCCTTTAGAGGGCACCATATATTTACGCTCGACTCCCCTGGCCGCAAGAGGGATAGAGGCCGGAGACTGCCATATAGTATCGGCATTGGCCTGGACGGTCCGAATAAACGGTAGGGCCACTCTAGTGGGGGCATCCGCCGACAGAATGTCCACTACCGGGTCCTCTACCTCCGGGACCTCCTCCACCTGGAGGTTCCTATTGAGTGCTACTCTCCTCAGGAGTTCCTGATAGGCTCTCAGGTCGATTGGAGGAGGGCCCGAGGAGGATGTTCCTGCCACCGCCTCATCTGGAGAACAGGAAGAGAAGATGCCGGGGACGAGCAGGTCCTGTGTGGCCTCTTGCTCTTGGGCAACCTCCTGCTCCAGTGGAACCTGGGAGTCAGGTGGGTGAACTGGGGCTTCCTCCGTAGCAGTCGGAGGGGGACGGCTAACCGTCGCCTCTGGCTCTCTGTGTTCTGATGGGACAGAGCGGGATGGCACTACTGGTACACCTTGGGCCTGGTGGTACGCCCAAGCTGTCCAGAATGAGCACTGATGGGGGCCTTGGTCCTGTGCCCGGGTCTCTTGGAAGATTCTGGTGGGCACATCAGAATCACGGTCCTGAGCATAAGAGCTGTCCACGTGGGATGACACTGATGCATGTCTGAATGGCCATGGAGAAGCTGAGAAGCCCTGGGCAGAGTCTCTGTCTCTAGCGGACCTTGCTCTACTCTGCATCGGGGACCGGTACCGGTACCGGGAATGAGATCGGGACCTGTGACCGGAGCGGTGCCGGGAGGTCAACCGAGATCTTGAGGCTCGACGTTGGGAGCGCCTACAGGAGTCAGGGTGCCTGGAGCAGTGCCGGGAGCTGGAGTGGTGCTGAGAGTGGCAGGCCGGCGAACGGGATACTGAATGGTGCCGGGAGTGAGACCGGTACAGGTGAGAACGGTGCCGGGACTGCGAGTGGCGTCGGGAGCGGGAGCGCCAATGGGACCAAGAACATGTGTGGGACCGTGATCAAGAATGGTGGCGCTCTGGTGTGCCGACAGAGGATGGTCTTATCAAGGCAGGCTTGCCGATAGACTAAATTACCTGCACTGGCAGTGCCAGGGGATGAGGCTGTGTCGACTCTGTCATGGCAATCAGATCCCATGCCGTTGAGAATGTCTCCGGCGTGGATGGAATAGTAAGCTCAACCACAGCTTGCGCCGGGGAGCTGACAGGCACCAGACTCGACGGCCCCTGTGGGACCAGAATCGACGGTGCCGTCATTGGTGCCGCGGCAGAGCGATCCGACTTAGACGAGCTCTCTGGCTGCGGTGCAGGTGGCACGGAAGCAGCAGGAGTCTTAGGCTATCTCGACCTCGGGGATAGGGAGCGGTGCCGAGTCAACTTCGGTGTTGGTGACGGCCGGTGCCGAGAGGTCTTGGCAGTACCAGCACGGTCCGGTACCGAGGAGGCACTTCTGCCCGCCGATTGTCCAGCGCTCGGTGCCGAAGGCGGAGGGGTAAGAGCTGCCTCCAGGAGGAGCTGTTTTAGCCGAAAGTCCCGCTCCTTTTTCATTCTAGGCTTAAAGGCCTTGCAAATGTGACACTTATCTGCCAGGTGAGATTCCTCGAGGCACTTAAGATTGGAGTCGTGTGGATCTCCTGTCAGCATCGGCTTGGGACAGGCTGAGCACGGTTTGAAACCCGGTGAACCGGGTATGGGCCCCGAACCCCTCTTAACTATAACTATAAAACTTTGAACTATATACACAAAAATAACTAGGAAACTATGAATAGCTAGGGAGGTGGAGGTCAGTAAAACCGCACTCCACTGTTCCAATGACCAACACGGGCGGTAAGAAGGAACTGAGGGGCGGTTGGGTCAGCAGGGGTATATATCCGGCGTCATAGCAGCGCCACTCCAGGGGGCGCCCAGCCGACCCACCGAGTGTTGCTAGGGTAAAAATCTTCCGACGAATGTGCACGCTGTGCGCACATACCTAATTGGAATCGATATGAGAAGCACTCGAAGAAGAACCTACAGTTTTACAGTCACTTTGCAGAGTTGGAACACACCCTAAAGAATATTAAATTTACTAACTGATTGTGGCTATGGACATTAAGGTTAAGCTGACAAAGGAAATTAGTATTGTGAATACACTGAGCAGAGTATTTTTCTTACTTTTCAATAGTTCTAGTGTAAGCAAATCTTAACACACAGTCTAGTGTGGTTCTGAAATATTTTCTCTGCCAAATATTAGCAGACATGCAAACAAGCTCTTTTCTTTGTCAAGGAAGTCAGAGTACTGCTAGACTGAAAAGACTAGTTAGTATTTCAACAACTGGAGAATACAGCAAATGGCATATGAAGTAGTCAACTAATTTTTTAAATCGGCCATTTGGTTAGATATATATTTTCTCCTTTGTCCTAAAGCATTCAGAAAGGTACAGTATAGGTACTGACTCGGGGGGGGGGGGGAATAGTGAGTGCTCAGCACCCAACAGCCACAGCTGATTGGCAGCTGGGGAAGGGACTTGGAGGAGGGCAGAGAGCAGCAAGTGGGCAGGGGGCTCAGGGACAAGTGGGAGCAGAGGTGGAGCAACAGTGAGACCTTGGGAAAAGAGGTAGTGGAGCACCCCCGGGGAAAAGAAAAGCTCAGGGCCTATGAGATAAGGTATGTTTTTATTTGTTGATACTCTTGCACATACAGACCTCAATTCATGATCAAAGACACCACACAAAAAGTCAAAACAAGCCACCAAGAACATGATTTAACTAGGCACAATGTATTAGCATAAGATATAGGAGACTATCTGGCAAAAAAAAAAAAAAAAAAAAAAAGTCATCCAGTGCAGGTCATCATGCCTTCAATAATCCATACCACATGGGGGAAGGCTCTCCCCCCTACCTACTCCTCGTACATTGGTTGAGTGTATGGGATAAAGGGATGGCCCTTTCCTGTACCTGACATTACAAATATAAACAAACATATTTAATTGCCTTAGGACAAACAGCAAAACGAAAACTAGTTTAGTAATGTTTTCATGTCTGGATGCTGCATCATTGTCACACCCATTACACTCACAAGTACTAATCTCATTGCTCTGTTACTTCAGCCTCCTTGATCCCCTAAAAAGCCTTATCAATAAAGCATTGCATGGATACAAAATTTGTATCTGCATCTGATATGCAAAAATGGTCTGCAGATATCCACGGATTTGTAGGGCTCTGCTTAACAGAAGCTTCGGTAGAGGCAGACAATGAACTAAACAATTATATTGCTTACCTGCGTACAGATACACACTTGCTTTCTGAACTAGCACAATAAATTTGAACTTTTGCTTTAAACATTGAATCACCACATCAGTGTAAACCTTCATTTTTTTTTTTGCTCAGCTAAACCAGAAGTATTCTACAACTAGACTGACCTGCTTTCACTGTATCACTCCCCTCACTATCGACATCTTGAACAGAAAACTGGTTAATCTGCCAGTCCATTCCCATCTTCTATCACAACTCCTTGTAGGGCTTTTTCAGGGAAGCAAACAGGTTGAGGTAACGGAGCAATAAGATGGGCCCATTAGCAGGCATGAATATAGCTATGCCCATGGTATGGTGTCCAGATATCATTATGTCTAAAATCAAAAACATTTCACACTTAAGGAATCTCATTTCCAAATTATTGAGAGCATTGTTTCTCAGATTTTTTTGCCTGCGTCCTAAACAACAAGTACTAACCCTCACTTAGTACTGAACACAATCTCTAGATTATGTAACGGCTGAGATAAGATGGAATCATTTCCTTAAAATTACAAACCTTCTCAGCTGATCAATTCCAGAGGCTACCTACTGATTAGACTTGAAGTAACTGCAGTGCCTTTATGAGAGAGTTGATAGCTAGGCAATCATGTTCTCAGACTTCTGAAGGCTGACACTATCAGGATCTTTATGTATACCCAAGGCACTGTGGCCAGGCCAAAAGGGAAGAAGAAAAACAAACCTGATGGCATTCTAAAAGATGTTAGATATAGCCTTCATCTAACATTGCCCAGTTTCAGTTTAGACTAAAAATTGTATATCAAGAATTCCTTAACCACATCTAAACACAAAATAAGTCCTAATCCCGCATATATTTGGGGAAATTGATGAAATGAAGGAAAAACTAATACCTCTCTTTTCTGTCCTAAACAGCGGGAATAACTTTGTTTATCTTGCTTCAGTGAGTCAAGGCATCCCAGTTTTCTGTTTGTTTTGATGTATCCTAATCCCGGGGGGGAGGGGAGGGGAAGGGAGAGAGAGAGAAAATACCAGTATAGCACATTTTCTTCCAGTTGCTGTTACATTTGTGTCTTTTTTTTAATCTCACTTTCCCACCATACTGATAAAAAGTCAAGATGCCAAGCACAAGCCCTTCTGATGCCTCTCAGAGGCAGACAGAAAAACACCATGAAGGAATCAAAACAGTCTGAGTCCTGACTGATCCATCTGCCAGTTTACTGGAAGCAGTATACATCTGTCTCAATTGCAGGCATCTGTTGAGTGGAAAAGCATACAGTGATACTGAAGAAAACTTTTTAGGCAACAGCTTGTCCTGTATTTTATGCACAAAACAAATCACCAGTCAAATGAGTAAAAAAAGTAAAACTATATGCAACAACTGACATCAAGTTGTTAATGGTTCAAGCACAAAATCACTTACTTGAAATGTGACAAAAAAACAGAAATTGTTAGTAGTGTTACCACTCAAAAGCCAAGAACATTGAAAAACCAGGGCTCACAATTATGTTACATTCATCAGTTGCTCAATTAAATGTAGCAGGCTTCACAATTGTTTAAAAAAATATTAATAGGATGTGGAGTCTGTTGATCCATGGTTGTGGGATTTTACTCGCAGACAGATAATACTGCAAATCCCCATGGTTATAAAATGCACTTTTTCCTCCTGCTCACTTTAAATAAATCACATTTCCTATTCCCCTTACTAAGGGAAGTACAGATGGCCAGTGGTGAAACATCAGTACATGCCTTTCGACGTGAAAAAAATCTACTTTCAGTAGAGGATCCGGGATGCAAGGCCTTAGGCAAGCAGAAGAGACTAAAACAGTAAAAGAATTAGTTGAAATAACTGTGCAACCTATCTTCTAAACCACAAAGCCAATGTGAAGTGGTAGTCAAGGGGAAAAAAATTAACAACATAATCTGGTATTTAAAGAGCTTTAAACCATTTATGGGACATGTACATATCCATGCCTTTTAAACTCATTATTAGTGCATTTTTCTCCCTTCTCTACTACAGAAATATAGCATCCTTATATATATTCTACCTACTAGTGTTTAGCCTTATTTATAAAAATTATATATGAGAATAAAGGTAGCCACTCTATTGGGGGAATTAGAAATTCTGTAAATCCATGTGTTTCCCTTTCCTTCACATTAAAACCAATTGTGTGGCATAGACAGTGTCAGACCCTGCCGCTCCCATCTGTCATCTAAAGAGAGCACCCTCCACTGCAGGGGTCGGCAACCTTTCAGAAGTGGTGTGCCGAGTCTTCTTTTGTTCACTGATTTAAGGTTTCACATCCCAGTAATACATTTTAACCTTTTAAAAAGGTCTCTTTCCATAAGTCTATAATATATAATTAAAACACTGTTTGTACGCTAAAGTAAATAAGGTTTTTAAGATGTTTGAACTTAAAATTAAATGCAGAGCACTAGAGCCTCCCGGACTGGTGGCCAGGACACAGGCAGTGAGAGTGCCACTGAAAACACTCGCGTCGCGCCTTTGGCATGCGTGCCATAGGTTGCCTACCCCTGCTACTGTCTCCAGCTGATTTGGAAATGTCCTGTACTCAAAGCTATGAGTGTCAAGTTTTTCTGTATGTCTTTCCAGTTTTTAACTAAATTCATCCCAGACCAGTATATAGATTTATACAACTGTGTAAATTCCTAGAAGCAGAAACAGGAACACTACAAACTACTTTCGATATGACAACTGTCTGTCTATATTTCCCTAATTTTTCTTGAATATCAAGACTTAGCCAAAACAACAGTTTTACCAATAAAGCACAGAATGTAGAAGATGACTAAATATAAATACCAAGACTTACAATCTTCTCCCTTCTTTACATAATTTAAAAAATTGAGGTGTCATCCAATAAAACTAACATCTTTCTAGGCTCTGCTCTGCAAACATATCCATGTGGGTGAACCTCCTGGAGGAGAGGAAGGTGATCAGGAACAGTCAACAGGATTCAAAAAGGGGAAATCATGCCTGACAAACCTGTTGCCTTCTATGATGAGATAATGGCTCTGGGACATGGGAAAGCAGTGGATGTGATTAATTCTTGACTTTAGGAAAGATTTGATACGGTCTCCCACAGTATTCTTGCCAGAAAGTTAAAGTAGTATAGATTGGATGAATGGACTATAAGGTGGATAGAAAGCAGGCTAGATTGTCGGGCTCAAACAGGTACTGATCAACGGCTTGATGTCTAGATGGTACCAGTATAACGAAGTGCTCCAGGGTCAGTTTTGGCAACATCCTTATGAACGATTGATGATGGGATTAATTACACCCTCAGCAAGTTTGCAGATGACACTAAACTGGAGGGAGAGGTAGATATGCTGAAGAATAGAGATGGTGTCAGAGTGACCTTGACAAATTGGAGGATTCGGCCAAAAGAAATTGATGAGGTTCAAGAAGGACAAGTGCAGAGTCCTGCACTTAGGAAGGAACAATCCATGCTCTGTTACAGGCTGGGACAGCTGGCTAAGCAGCAGTTCTGCAGAAAAGGACCTGGGGATTACAGACACGAGAAGCTGGATATGACAGCAGGGAGTCTTCTCGTTGACAAGAAGGCCAACGGCAATATTGGGCTGTATTGTAGGACCACTGCCAGCACATCAAGGGAAGTGACTCTATTCGGCTCTGGTGAGGCCACACCTGGAATACTGCATCCAGTTTTGGTCCCCCAACTACAGGAGAGATGTGAGAAAATTGGAGAGAGTCAGCAGAGGGCAACTAAAATGTTTAGGGGCTGGGGCACATAACTTATGAGGAGGCTGAAAAACTGGGGTTATTTAGTCGCAGAAGAATGAGGGGGTTTTGATAGCACCTTCACTAGCTGAAGGGGGAAGTCCAAAGAGAATGGAGCTAGGCTGTGGTGGCAGATGACAGAACAAGAAGCAATGACTCAAGTTGCAGTGGAGAGGTCTAGGTTAGCTATTAGGAAACACTATTGTGACGGTTGGGTCACAGAAACCCCCTCTGGGAACTGCCACCTAGTTCCTAGACTACCTCTGAGCCCTGCCAGCTTGGAATTCAGTACTTGCCTTGTTGAGCCAGACACACTCGCCTGCTGCAAAACAGATCCAAATCTGAACATCCACCTCTCCCCGCCACAAGCTGCAGGCTTAACTGAAAACAGCTTTAGAAGTGCTCCTATCTCCAGCACTCAGATATCCAGCTCTCAATAAGGTCCAAACTCCAAATAAATCCATTTTACTCTGTATAACGCTTTAAGAGGGTAAACGCAAATTTTTAACCCTCTATAACACTGATAGAGAGAGATGCACAGCTGTTTGCCCCTGGTATTAATACTTACTCTGGGATAATTAAAATAATTTAAAGTGATTTAATTATAAAAAAAAGGAGAATTTAGGTGGTTCAAGTATAACGGACAGAACAAAGTAATTACCAAACAAAATAAAATACTCAAGTCGAAGCCTAATACAGTCGGAACAATGCAAGTAATCTCACCCTCAGAGATGCTCCAATAAGCTTTTTTGACAAAACTAGCCTCCTCTAGTCTGGGCCCAACCTTCTCCTTGTTCCAGCTCAGGTGGTAGCTAGGTGATTTGTCATGACGCAGCCCCTCTGTTCTGTTCCACCCCCTTAATATCTTTGCACAAGGTGGAAATCCTTGTCCATCTCTGGGTTCCTCCCCTCCTTCTAAATGGAAAAGCCCAGGTTAAAGAGGATTCCAGTTACGGTTTGACATGAAGACAATGTCACTGTAAGACTTCATTACCCACTTGCCAGCACACAGGTATGCAGGAAGACTTACAAGTAAACAGAGCCATTTACAACCAATTGTCCTGGTTAATGGGAGCCATTAAGATTCGAAGCCACCATTAATGGCCCACACTTTGCATAATTACAATAGAACCTCAGAGTTATATTTCATATTTCTAATTTCAGATACAAGAGTAATACATACATACTAATAGGATGACCACACTCAGTAGATAAGATTTGAATTGAGACCTTTTGCATGAAGCATATTCCAGTTACATTATATTCACACTTATTAGCATATTTTCATAGAATCATATGGAGTGTAACATCACAACTATTTCACTAAAAGTGTGGTGAAGCACTGGAATGGGTTACCTAGGGAGGTGGTGGAATCTCCATCCTTAGAGGTTTTTAACGCCTGGCTTGACAAAGCCCTGGCTGGGATGATTTAGTTGGTGTTGGTCCTGCTTTGAGCAGGGGACTGGACTAGATGACCTCTTCCAACCATCATAATCTATGATTCTATAGAGTCCAGTGGAAATCAATGGAACTCTGCACATGTGTTGAGCTACACAGATCAAATTGCATGAACAGGGTCTTAAATTTTGTTTCAAGCAATATCAAAATCAAGGGATCAATTATGAAAACATAACTTTACTCATTTGAAGTCTTTATGTATATGAGCTATATAATTCTTTTACATAAAATAGCCTCTATTTAATTTATTATGAATGCAGTAGAACCATTAATGGACATGAGCAAAGGTACACATGCGCTTGTTTGCTGGATAGGGCTCCAACTAATGAAAAAAGTATTTAGGGAGAGAGCCCACATTCCTTCCACTCTTTGGCTGAAGATGGAGATCATTTGATGCTCAGTTCTCTCCTCCTCATGAAGGCTTTCTTGTAAGTGAGTGGTTTCAAACTCTTTGGGCTGTGTACCCCTTTCCAAATAATATAATTTACCATGTACCCCCATCCAAGAGAGGGTTATAATATACATAGGAAAATGCAGGGAGGGACGGGGGGATAATACAATACGTTGTCTGCCATTACAGGATTTTTCTCACGTAACCGTTGATGACAGCTTGCGTACCCCTAGAGGTATGCTTACTCCAGTCTGAAAGCCACTGCTTTAAGCCAAAAATGTCAGATTGACTTAAAATGAGGAGATTTTAAAAAAATAAAAAAAAGCAAGCAAGCTTGGGGTTCTTTCTATTTGCCTTCTGGTTCTGACACTTTTTGGGTTCATGTTTTCAAGTTTCTGTGCAACTCCAAGAGCTTGAAACTTTCATAAAAAGAAAAGGAAGCTTAGATTCTCATGATCACATGATTCCAGTGTTGGATCTTTAAGAAAAACCCCAAATATCCAAGATTCATCAGAATCATAAGCACTGCCACCACTGAAGTTACCTCAGAATATTCACTGTTTACTAACATCATACTATTAACTTCTCTACCTTTATTTTATTTTTAAGGATACATTAAACATATTGAAAACTGCACAAATGATTTACAATATGCCTTAAGAACAAGTTATTTTATTAACCTTTCACTTGTTCTTGGTTACCTAAGATATCATTTAAAGTATACACTTCTTTCAACCCCTATGCACTACTTCCTTGAGAACAGGAATTTTTACACAAAAATCTTGCCTACATTGCAAAAGTTACTCACTCTTTGCAATGAGTGCAACTGAACTGGTACAAACAATTTACCTGAGACTGGATCCATGAACAAACCACATTCAGCACCATTTCAGAAACAAGAGGTGTTTAACTGCTCACACCAAGTTTCACGTGAAATGGTGCGGAATATGGTTCATCTTCATCTGCGTTTGCTCTTAACTCATGTTCAGCACCAGCATCAGTTAAGATGCACTACTGTCAGCAATTTTTTTTTTTTTTTTTTTTTTAAGCACAAACTAGCTCTAGAGAAGAATATACCCTATTATACTATACAGACATATGCTTCCTGACACTTATGGGTAAAATCCCTAGCATGTGCTCCACAACTGCCCTCAGGTTTTTTTCCTTATTAGTCATCAGGTGGTGTCCTCTGCTCATTAATTTGAGCCTCCTGATCTCAGGCCTGAGAACAATACTTTGAATTTTGCCTTAACTATAACTTGTGCTCGATTTAATGATTTACTAACAGTGCTTTTCAATCTAATCGCAGCCTCAGACTTTTCACTAAATGAGCTGAAATATTCTCAGCATCATAAAAAGAACTACAAAGGGCCTTAGGGTTTGTTGGGACATTTCTTAAAAATAGCTTTTATTCAAAAGTTCACTAAATACATCTCACAATGCAGCTAGATTCCTATGGTCTATTAAAAAGTTAAAGTATGGAGAATTTCAACTGCAAGAAAAATTGTTTTAATAGCGGTTACATTTTATTAAAGGACAGATATAAAGTTAAGTTTCTCATATTTCATTTAAGATTATATCAAGATGAGAACTTTTTTTTAGGGGACTTTTGGAATAAAAAGCACCCATCTACTTTAATTTTCATTCTAGATTAGCTGATATTAAAGAAAAACATTAGATTTGATTTATGTAGTGTGATACAGCATGGCCAGAAGGCAGCATAAGAGTGTTAGCAGGAGGCCTTATTCCCTGCCAAGGGAGGAAGGTTTGCTTTAGATTAACTAGAACAGCTGTGGCCAATTAGAGCACCTGACCCAGTCAGAGCACCTGACTCCAGTCATGGGATATAAACCCCTGCTTCAGTCAGACAGGGGTGTAGTTTGAAGGAGGAAAGGTTGGATGGGAGCAGAGTGCAGATTGCAGAAGAGAAGAGTTTATCCAGAAGAGAATAGAGGTTTGCAGGAGTGCTGCGGTGGATTGGGAACGCCAACAGAACCTAGGTAAGGGGCACCAGGCTTGTATAGAAGAGAGGCAAGAAGCCCTCACAAGCTGACGGTATGAGAGGAAGTAACCCAGGGGAGAAACCACTAGTCAAGTGGTTCACCACAACCCAGGGCCCCTGGGTTGACCTGGGTAGAGAGCGGGCAGGTCCCTCCCTCTCCACTCCCCTCCTCCAAGGACACTAGGAATGATAAGAACTGGTCAGAGGCAAGCATAGCGCCTGAACCTACCCCAGAGAAGAGAAAAGCGCGAAACCCAGCAGAACAGTACCGGCAATTTGCCACAGTAGTAATTTTTTAAATATTCCAGTGACTGTGTAAGTTAAACTTTTGAAATGGCTGACCTTAATACAAGTAGATAAAGGCCAGCATAATTACATAATTGTGGGTAAGAAGTTTTTAATGTGTATTATTTGAATAACCTGCTTAACTCACTTCTGGTTTTGCCATATGTGTAATCCCACTCATGACATATAAAAACTTTATATTACAGCACACGCACCACATACTCATAGTCAATGTAGAACTTATTGTGAGATCAGTAACTCCAAAGTCATGAAATTTCAAAAGTAAGCCTTCACGCAAAGTTGCACAATAGCAGATTTTTCTATTTCCATTTCCTGTTAAATTAAATCTTAATATATATCTCTTTACTTAGGTAAGTTTACCATAAACACACAGCATGAAGCATGGTTAACATATGTAGAAACCTGGATCAGATTCTTTGATGAACTTAACACACGCACTTGTTGATGCAATGGGAATGTGTATTTAAAGATACACACACACACATGCTGATTCACAAAGGATAAATCTGTTACAATTCAGCTAGAGCATCTTTGTTCTTTGGCTCAAGCTGCAGCAGCTCATGCTTTTAGTTCTAGGAGATCCCAATTCAAACCCAGTAAGTCCAAGGTTGCAGCGTTTACACTCCTGTGAGCTTTTTTTCCCACCCCTTTTTTATTAAAGTCCAAAGAGAAATAACCAGTGGAGAGGACCATTGGATTTATTGAATCCTATGCCTCTGCACATATGCAGAGGAGCATGTCAGGAGAACTCAGAGGGCCAGAGACATCAGAGAAGAGAGAGAGATGGTAGTCACTAGACATGCTCAGTAGCTGTTTCTGAAGCTTTACACAAAGTTTCCACTAAGGGTATGGCTACACTTACATTGTACGCGCTGGGAGTTACAGCTGTCTTTTACAGCTGTGTAGGAAAGCGTGCAGTGTGGCCACACTGACAGCTACCAGCGCTGTAGTGTGGCCACATTTGCAGCATTTGCAGTGCTGTTGGAGTGTGCATTGTGGGCAGCTATCCAGCGTTCAAGTGGCTGCAACGTGCTTTTCAAAACGGGGGGTGGGGTGGAGTGTGACAGGAGCGTGGGGGAGACAGAGAGAGAGGATTTTTGGAGCTGACACTGTTCTCAGCTCCCTGCCTTGCAAGTTCTAAAGACTGGAAGATACACAGCATCTACTTCAATCATTTTAAAAGTTTTGACCCTTCCCCACCCCTCTCATTCACTAATGCAAGTTATGCACTTCCTAAATAGCCTCAGACCACATAAGCAGCTGCCTCACACAGACTGTCCCCTCCCCTAAGCAAACAGCTGTGAACATTCTAAAGCAATTCCCCTGCCTCCACATTGCTCACGGAGCAAGAGCAGCTGTGTTTTGTTTTTTAGATAAGTAGCTCCGGGAGCTCGGGAGCTCGTAGTTCAGCCATTCTTCCAGTTTTTGTGGACAGGGAATTCTGGGATACCTCTTAATACCCTGGGAGGTCAATAACAGCACTTTGGCGGCCACACTGATGAACAGCTGATTCACCAGCGCTGGGAATGCGTACACCCCAAGCAGACCAGTGTACACACAGCGCCTGCGCAGGGAGTTGCAGCGCTGGCTGTGCTTTGTAAGTGTGGACACAGAGTGAGTTGCAGCGCTGGTGATGAGGTTACACGCTGCAACTCTCCAGTGTAGCCAAGCCCTAAGAGAAAGCAGTCACATAGCTCTCAAATGGGGAATGCGTGCAACCTGAGCCCATCAAAATTGAAGGGGAAAAAAGTTATAAATATGACAACTGGAGATAGGCCTGTGGACTCAGCTGCCAATTGACACAGGATCAAGAGATGTGTTTATTGTGAAGGCTGCATCCCAGTACTGTACGATTTTGGATACATGTTACCTATTCCCTATTTTGCGAGAAACGAAAGACAGTCAACAAAATTAGCTCAGGTTCTGAAATTGCTGCTATGATCTTATGACTTGTTTTTAAGAGGTTCTGAAGTGATTGGAGGGGAACTGAGAAGCTGCCATTCTGAAGCTCTGGAGAATCCAGGTACAGAGGGTGTCGGGAGGGGGGTGTCTCTGTCTCTCTCACACACACATACACACACACACACACACACACACTAAAATCATCTTGGCGAGAAGTTCACAGGGTCTGTACATGTATACTGAAATATAAAAAGTGTATATGCTTTTTGAAATCTTGCACTAAATGTATGGAAGGCAGGAAGTGGGAAAATGTATATAAAGAACCTCAATAGACTTATTTTGCAAATGTTTGGGGATGCTTAAAATGGTTTTTCCACTAAAAAATTAAATTGTAAGGTTCTCCCCCTCTCTCCGATGATATAGCAGTTATTAACACACAATCATAAGACTGGAAGGGACCCTGAGAGGTCATCTAGTCCTGTCCTCTGCACTCAGGGCAGGACTAAGTATTATCTAAGCCATGCTTGACAGGTGTTTGGAGATTTTTAAAGAGCAGGTTAGGCAACGATGGAGATTCCACAACCTCCCTAGACAATTTATTCCACTCTGGAAGTTAAGTTTTTTCTAACGTTCAACCTAAACCTCCCTTGCTACAATATAAGACCACTGCTTCTTGTCCTATCCTCAGAGGTTAAGGAGAACAATTTTTCTCCCTCCTCCTTGTAACCACCATTTGTGTACCTGTAAACTTGTGTCCCCACTCAGTCTTCTCTTCTCCAGATTAAACAAACCCAGTTTTTTCAATCTTCCCTCATAGGTCATGTTTTCTAGGCCTTTTATTGTTTCTCCAATTTGTTCACAGCTTTCCTGAAACCTCCAGCTGAGGTCTAATCAGTGCGCAGTAGAGCAGAAAAATTACTTCTTGTCTTGCTTACAATACTCCTGCTAATAGAGGAGAGGACGACGGTTTTTGAATCACCCATAAGGAACTCATCTTGAAGAACCATCGTTACTGCACAAGGTGAGTAACAATTACTACTTCTTTCAGCAGTATCCCTAAGGGTGCTCCATTAAAGGTGAGTCCCAAGGATTACCCCTCCCAGAGGGCTGGCACTTTGGACTCAGGTCAGTTACAGATGAAAGCACTGTGGAGCTCAAGATGGCATCGGAGGCAGAGCTCCTAGTAATCTCACGGTGTTCTGTAAAAGTATGGGCTGATGTCCATGTCACCACTCTGCAGATCTCCGAGATTTCCTCATCCATACCTATCTCATGGAGTATGTACTGGAGGGGTCATGTTGTGAGTTTGGTAACATGGTCTAATGCAACTCAAGACCCACTGGGAGAGCCTTTGGGCTGATATTGTTGAACCTGGGATCTTTCTGCAATGGAGAGGAAAAGTCTAGGGGATTTCCTGAAGGCCTTACTCCTATCCAAGTAGAATGTCAGGGCTCTCTTGATATCTAGGGTATGTAACATAGCCGCTCTGTCTCAGGGAGGCTTGGGGTAAAACATTGGAAGGTGAATCAATTGATTCATATGAAACACAGCAGTTATCTTAGGAATGAATTTTGGATGGGGTCCGAACATAACCTTGTCTGGAAAGAATGCCACGTAGGGGAGATGCACCATCAGAGCCACTCTCTCTCCTATTTTTCATCTTCCTATCGCTTTCAGGAAGACCATTTTCATGGTATGTCAGAGAACAGGTGGCCACTGGTTCGAAGGGAGGCCTAGTCTATCCTTTCAGTACTAGGTTTAGATCTCATGTGGGAGTAGGAAGTTGAGGTTGCAGGAAGTGGTTTACTATACCATTGAGGAACCTGTTAGTGGTTCGATGTGACAGTACTGAGTATCCCTCAACAGGTTGGTGCAAAGCTGTTAGAACTACTAGGTGGACTCAGAGAGCTTAGCGATCGACCAGATTTCTTTAGGGACAATGTATAGTCTAGGATATGAGGAAGAATTGCAGATGTTGGAGACATGTTGCGAAGAATACCAAACCTGAAACCTAGACTGTTTTTGCAGGTACGTACGTAGAGTCAAGGACTTCATACTGTGCAACAGAACCTCTTGGACCTCTCTTGAACAGGAGTCTTCTAGGTGTTGGAACCAAGTAAGAGCCATGCCTTGAAGGAGAGAATCCCCAAGTAGGTATGCAGAGTGTGTCCTCTCTTCTCCAAGAGGAGGTGCAAAATGGGCCAGGAGAGGGATCAGTGGGCACATCTCGAGCTGTGACAGCTAAGGGTACCAGGTATGTCTCAGCCAAGTAGTAGCAATCAGAATGATGTTGCCTCTGTCTCTTCTTATTTTCAACAGGACCTTTGACAGTAGGGGAAATGGAAACGAAGTGTAGAGAAGGTCCCTAGGGGACGAGGAGAGCATCACCCAACATGACCAACCCTGCTCTTAAGCAGTAGCATAGACACTTCTTGTTCAGGTGAGTGGCAAACAGGTCTGTGGACAGTGTTCCCTATCATCTGAACACACTGTGCAGTACTATCAGGTCTATCTCCCAGTTGTGGTCATGTTGGAATTTGTGACAGACTGTTCGCTATCAAGTTTTGTGTGCTGGAGAAGTAAGCTGTGGACAGTGTAATGTTGTGGGAGAAACACCAATTCCAGAGCCTCATTGCTTCTGCGCATAGGGAGGGCGATCTGGCTCCCCTGTGTCGATTAATGTAGTACATATAGGCTATGTTGTCTGTTAGGATCTTTGTGTGTGATCCTGAGATCAGTGGAAGGAAATGGCCACAGATGTTCCTGACCACTCTTAGCTCAAGGAGATTGATGTGAAGGGACATCTCCATGGGCGACCACTTGTCTTGTGTCATGAGGCCATTTAGACACATGCCCCACTTTATGAATGATGTGTCAGTGATGAGGCCCAATGACAGTAAGGTTTGAAAGAAGGGGATCCTTTTGCAAACATTGGCTGGATCCTTCCACCAGTTTAAGAAGTTTTTGATCCTGATGACTGGTGAAAGGGATTTGTCCAACCTGCCCCTGTTTGGTCTGTAAACCAGCTGAACAACATTTGGAGGCACTGCATGTAAAGCCTGGCATGCAGTATCACCGCTGTTCCCACTGCCATATGCGCCAAGAAAATATTCTGGGGGCCGATGATAGCCTGAATGGGAGCACTCTGTATTGGTAGTGGTCTTGACCCAGAGTGAATCTGAGTAATCATCTGTGATTCAGTAGGATTGAGATACAAAAATAGGCGTCCTGAAGGTTCAAGGCCAAAACCCAGTCTCCCTGTTCCAACACTGTAATGATCACTGATAAGGTGACGATCTTGAATTTTTAAGTCTTGACAAACTTGTTGAGAGCTCTGAAGTCTGTTATGGGTCTCCAATCTCCCTTCCTTTTACATATTAGAAAAATAAGAGTAGAACCCTTTGCCTCATAGATGTTGGCTCCTAACTGGAGGAGATGATCTACCTCTTGTCGCGGTAAACTCTTGTGAGAAGGGTTCCTGAAGAGGGATAGGGAAGGATGTTGTGGAAGGGATAGGGAGGTAAAATTGACGGAGTATCCAATTCAAACTCTCTCTGGGACCCATCAGTCCAATGTTAGGAGTTCCCAGCCCCTTTGGAATTAGTGGCCAAAGGGGTGTAAAACGTTTGTCAGCTGTATCAGTGAGGAGGTATGGTTTAACAGCACCCCAACCCACCTATCAAAACTGGGGTTTGGATGTAGAGGGCTAAGACAAAGAAGGTTGTGGGCTGTGTGGTTTGCACCTGGGAAATTTCTGTTTCTTTCTTTATGGCTCATAGTGGCATTGAGGTTGATATTGATAGTTGTGTGGTCTATGCTGGTATTGGGGACTAAATATCTCTGTTGTCCTGCCATGTAGATACCTATTTAGAAGTAATTACCACTATAAACAAGTATATGTAGAAAGCTCAAAGAGCTAAAACCAGAAATCCTTTTGTTTAATTTATGAGCAAGCTGAACATGCAACATGTGTTCTTATACTGCATGTGCTAAATCAAATACGTTAGGAAACATTTTTCTCCTCAGTGAAAAACTGTTTCACCCCAAACTCGATACCTTTCTTACATTACTTTAACCAAGGGAGCAAAACTGATTACAATTTATATCAGATTTAGTATCTGAGTTTAATACGAAAATAAATACATATTTACAAATGTTATATAAAATTAAAGTTGCACAGTTAACCACAAACATAAGGAAATGTCAACATTAACATTATTTTCAAATCATCAGATTTGATATGTATTTCCCTTTAGCCAATATGAAATACAGAAACCCCTCCAAACAGGGTCCCAGAACACCACCTTGGCAGGATAGGAAGTCAGATTTCTCACCATTATTCTGTGGCTAGCAGCAGGATGCCAGATATGTCCCATAATTTTATTTTGATAGTGGGAGTGACCCCAAATCATGCAGAGTTAATTAGTTAATATTTGTACAATGTTTTGCAGATGTAAAGCACTAAGTGTTACTATTGTCTGATAATATATAGTGTATGCCTAATAGGAGTTTCCTCAAATGTGTAAACAATAGCTTTACATGTCAAGTGCTGAAGGAATATTCTAAACAATAAATCCACATATGGTACCATCAAGCTATAGGCGCACACAAAGCTAGTTTAGCTCACTCTGACTCCCTAGCTATGAAAACCTTAATATCCACTTGAAGACATGCTTTAGCAGACTTCCAGAGAAGTATTACACATGACACATTTTAGAAAAGGGAGTAGATTCTTGTTTTCAGGGATGTCAAACTTATCAGTTGAGTGCAGACTAAGCAGCACCTGAGAGGACGATCACTCATTTTATCAAAGTTTCCTGTCAATTTATCTACAAGTACAACAACCAACACCACCACAAGACTCCACCCATGCTCTTCTCCTACCTACCATCCATCCCAAATGACTAGACCAGGGATAGGCAACCAATGGCATGCGTGCCAAAGGCAGCACGTGAGCTGATTTTCAATGGCACTCACACTGCCCGGGTCCTGGCCATGGGTCCGGGGAGCTCTGCATTTTAATTTAATTTTAAATGAAGCTTCTTAAACATTTTAAAAAAAACTTTGTTTACTTTATATACAACAATAGTTTAGTTATATGTTATAGACTTATAGAAAGAGACCTTCTAAAAACATTAAAATGTATTACTGGCACACGAAACCTTAAATTAGAGTGAATAAATGAAGACTCAGCAAACCACTTCTGAAAGGTTGCTGACCCTTGGACTAGACAGTGGGGCAGGAAATGCAGAGATAAAATCCAACCTTTCAGAATAAGAGAGCAAGTGTGAGAAATTCAGGATAAGCAAGCAAATCTGAGTGCAAAAGTTCAATGCAAGTCAAACTACAAGACTGAAGTAAAATTCAAGCCCAGGATACCCTATTACAACCTTCTTACCACTTGTACAATTATAAACATTTAATAAGTCATCTGAATGATGGAACTGTAGAGGAAAAAAACAAGAAATGACTTAACTAAATAAAAAGCCATTTTGTAAGAAAAAAATCACTCCTTTAAAAACCATTCCTAGTTTATGAACATTAAACGGTTTATTTTAATGATCCTGTAAATTTTAATTAACCAAAAAAAATCCTTCACAGCCTTAAACTGTGCTTCAGTGGCAAGGATAAGCCATTATCCCTCAAAGCAGGTGTTATAATAGGAGAGCTAACACAACCTAACCAAGTATTGCAGACAAAAATGTTATAATTGAAGTATCAAAAAGTAGAGATATTTAGTTTTTTTAATCACTAATGAGGCTAATTTACAATATATGAAATATATTTTCAAAATGAAATTTGGCTAACATTATGGGATTGGGCCAATACTCAATTTCAAGGGATTTCTCTGGCATTATGGAAGGATTATGATGGGTATTACACTATGGGATATATTTATAGCTCTCTCAAAAGTGAGAACTATAGTTGAGGATGCAACTCAACTTCTGTTACAATGTAACTTTTACTCACATATACCTTTCTTAAAAATAAGCCCTTTGGGCTGAAGCTTCCAAGGCTTTGACGCAGCCAAAGGCTTTCTTTGTTTGAAAGTCTGAGCAAAATCCATTCAGACTTTTTTCAGTTTGTGTTAGCAGAGCAAAATACAGTGAAGCCTGTCTTAAGCTTGTAGACCAAGGACACTAAGATTTGGAAGTGGTCTTTTAATAAAGACAGAGCAAAATTGCATTTAATACACTCAGCAATACCTCTGGTAACCTCTAAGACAGGTTACCTAATAAAGGCGTTCTCCTGTACACATCTCACTGTATAATCATTTTGGACTTCATGAAGACATTTAAAACTTTTTTGCACTCTGAAACAGTAACTCAACCCACTGAACTTCAATACTTGAAACATCATGTGTGGTTAGTTATAAATAGGGTTTAATGGCATCATAAGGTTGAAGAGAAACACACTACAGCCTAATTAATTTGTACAAATAACTCTAAAGACCAAATTAAAAGGGAACACAAAAAAATCCAAAGATAATGCATTATAAAATGTATTTTCTTTGACAATTATGTTTTGTGATGGTAGTAGAATCTTAGAAATATGAGACCTTACCACTATCTAAGCTGGTAAGTGGAGAGAGTTCACTAGTTTGCATAGGTATTATAGATTCCTGAAGTCAAAAAATCATGGTTCTACTTATAGGCAATAGGTAACATTTAAAAAAAAAAAAAAA
>NC_133783.1:53440603-53479376 GCF_003597395.2 Chelonoidis abingdonii
TTGGTAATGAAAACTTCTGCCATAATGTGTATATGTACAAGGGACTGAATTAAAGTTTCACAGACAACTTTAATTCTGACACATTTCTTAATTTGACTTTGCAACCATAACATTCTTGATAATATGGTTTCTAAACACACTGTATATATCATTTAAAAACAATCCTATCAATAAGTCATGCCTTAGAAATTCTCAGTTTATGCACGTTCATTATTGAAATCCACTTCAAACAGTACTTTTTTCCTTTCAAGTGACTGGGCAACCTGTGCTGCTTAGCCTTCTTCTATTAATGTTTTCTTTTTCAGATAACTAAACAAGGTTATTTAACACCTTCCTAAGATTTGATACACATGCAAAGTAAAGGAAAGTTCACGCTGGTAGGTGTTCCAGGGAAGAGCTCAATTTTTAGGGATCATTTAGATGTAGAGTTGCACCAATTTAATTTAAAATTGCTTGGTCAGCTCAGTTTAAACTAGGCTTTTATTTTGGTTTAGCTTAAACCTATTAGTAACAGGTTTAAACTAAGCTGAAATCAGTAACACTTAACCAAAATAAATGTCTCTACACAGGGTTGCCCCAAATTAACTAAATCATTGCCAATTTACATATAAGCGCATAGAGAATCTGAAATTAAAGTATGACAAACCCAATTGTAGATATTTTCTTTTAAGAACAAGACAATTATATGCAAAAAAAACAAAAAACCCATAGCTAGCTCTGCGCTGTGGTGCAATAGAATTGGAAAATTGGTGTAGCTCTTCAGGCAATTAAATAAAAACCGAAACATGTACAGTTTTTTTTTTTTTTTTTTAATGTTACCTATTGCTATAAGTAGAACCATGATTTTTGACTTCAGGAATCTATAATACCTATGCAAACTAGTGAACTCTCTCCACTTACCAGCTTAGATAGTGGTAAGGTCTCATATTTCTAAGATTCTACTACCATCACAAAACATAATTGTCAAAGAAAATACTTTTATATAATGCATTATCTTTGGATTTTTTGTGTTCCCTTTAATTTGGTCTTTAGAGTTATTTGTACAAATTAATTGAGCTGTAGTGTGTTTCTCTTCAACCTTATGATGCCATTAAACCTATTTATAACTAACCACAACATGATGTTTCAAGTATTGAGTTCAGTGGGTTGATCTGTTTCAGAGTGCAAAAGTTTAATGTCTTCATGAAGTCCAAAATGATTATAAGTGAGATGTGTACAGGAGAACGCCTTTATTAGGTAACCTGTCTTAGAGTTACCAGAGGTATGCTGAGTGTATTAATGCAATTTTGCTCTGTCTTTATAAAAGACCACTTCCAAATCTTAGTGTCTTGGTCTACAAGCTTAAGACAGGCTTCACTTGTATTTTGCTCTGCTAACAAACTGAAAAAGTCTGAATGGATTTTGCTCAGACTTTCAAACAGAAAGCCTTTGGCTGCGTCAAAGCCTTGGAAGCTTCAGCCCAAAGGGCTTATTTTAAGAAAGGTATATTGAGTAAAAGTTACATTGTAACAGAAGTTGAGTTGCATCCTCAACTATAGTTCTCACTTTTGAGAGAGCTATAAATATATCCCATAGTGTAATACCCATCATAATCCTTCCATAATGCCGAGGAAATCCCTTGAAATTGATATTGGCCCAATCCCATAATGTTAGCCAAATTTCATTTGAAATATATTTCATATATTGTAAATTAGCCTCATTAGTGATTAAAAAAACTAAATATCTCTCCTTTGATACTTCAATTATAACATTTTGTCTGATACTTGGTTAGGTGTGTTAGCGTCTCCTATTATAACACTGCTTTGAGGATAATGGCTTATCCTTGCCACTGAAGCACAGTTTAAGGCTGTGAAGGATTTTTTTGTTAATTAAAATTTACAGGATCATTAAAATAAACCGTTTAATGTCATAAACTAGGAATGGTTTTTAAAGAGTGATTTTTTCTTACAAAATGGCTTTTTATTTAGTTAGTCATTTCTTGTTTTTTCCTCTACAGTTCCATCATTCAGATGATTATTAAATGTTTATAATTGTACAAGTGGTAAGAGAGTTGTAATAGGGTATCCTGGGCTTGAATTTTACTTCAGTCTTGTAGTTTGACTTGCATTGAACTTTTGCACTCAGATTTGCTGTGCTTATCCTGAATTTCTCACACTTGCTCTCTTATTCTGAAAGTTGGATTTTATCTCTGCATTTCCGTGCCCACTGTCTAGTCCAAGGTCAGCAACCTTTCAGAATGGTATGCTGAGTCTTCATTATTACTCTAATTTAAGGTTTCGTGTGCCAGTAATACATTTTAATGTTTTTAGAAGGTCTCTTTCTATAAGTCTATAACATATAACTAAACTATGTTTGTATATAAAGTAAACAAGTTTTTTTTAAAATTGTTAAGAAGCTTCATTTAATTAAATAAAATGCAGAGCTCCCCGGACCCATGGCCAGGACCGGCAGTGTGAGTGCCATTGAAAATCAGCTCACGTGCTGCTTTGGCACGCATGCCATAGGTTGCCTATCCTGGTCAGTCATTTGGATGGTAGGTAGGAGAAGAGCTTTTTTTTTTTTTTTTTGGTCAGGACCTTTCCCTTATTCCATACACAGCATGGTTGATGCTGACTGAATCAACATTTCGTTTTATCCTCATCATTCAATATATAGCCCTAGGCCTTATTTACCATACACCATCTAAAATCTACACTGACTACAAAACTATTAATTTCCTCATGGGCTTTTCTGTCTGGTATTCTTGGAGGGCAGGCTACTTAGTGATGAATATAGCATGGGCAGAGCAAAGGCTGCATCCTTGCTCCACAAATATGCCAATGGAGAGACCCAAGAATTAATATAGTATTGAAGGCAAAACAAGCCCACGTGAACAGGTGCCATCTACATTAAATGAAACTAGGTTGCAAATTACAAATTTGAGCAAGTCAGGAAATGCAAATTCTTCCATTAACTTGGAATTTTGCATTTAATTGTAAAAATTGGAATTAATATTGTGCTGTGGTGTACTATATTTAACTCTGTGGAACCAAAAACCCACTTCCCCTTCCTCATTCCTTCCATTTAAAAATAAATAAAAGCATCAATACATTTTTGTTCGGGTTTTCAGAATGTATCCCTCCTTTTATACTTGATCATAGGTATTGAAGCAGAGCCTGTTTTTTAGTTATACACATGTAATCCACTGATGGGGGTTCAATGCGTGTTACACTCAGGGTGAAAGTAACTTAAAGGACTTACCGGTATGCCGGAGCCCTGAGCTGGGGACAGGGCCTCAACCTCAACTCCGGCCATGGTAGCGGTGGCTGGGAGCCCCGGGCCCTTTAAATCCCTGCCGGAGTGATTTAAAGGGCCAGGGGCTCCAGCCGCTGCTACTGCAGTGGAGCCCTGGGGACTCCCAGCTGCCACCACTACCCTGGGGCTCAGGCGGAGATTTAAAGGAAGATTTTAATCACCGCCCAAGCTCCATTGCTGGAGCCCTGCGGTAGCAGCAGCTAGGCTCAGGCAGTGATTTAAAGGACCAGTGGCTCCCAGCTGCTGCTACTGCAGCAGTGCCCCAGGCCCTTTAAATCACCCCCAGAGCTCCAGCAGTGGGGCTCGGGCAGTGTTTTAAAGGGCCTGGGGCTCCTGCCACTCCGGGGAGCCCCCAGCCCTTTAAATTGCCGCTGGAGCCCTGCTGCCGGATCCCTGGGGTGGCAGCAGCAGCTGGGGCTCTGCTGGTGATTTAAAGGGCCTAGGACTCCAGCCCCCGCTACTGTAGCGGAACCCCAGGCACTTTAAATTGCCACCTGAGCCCCAGGGCTCCTGGCTGACTCCGCTACCCAGGGGCTCCAGCAGCAGCGCCCTGGCGGCAATTTAAATTGCCAGCCTGGAGAAGCCAGTCCAGTATGGCACACCAGCCCTTGCTAGTATGCCGTACCGGACCAGCTTACTTTCACCTTTGGTTACACTTCCCTTTTTTCCGGTGATCCACAAAGATCACAGTGTTACAGCAGCCAGTTACAGTGTATTACTCTTTAGTTCAAGCTGTAAAGACTTGTGGTTTTAGTTCTGAAGGTCCACTGTTAAATTTCTGGTGTGTCAGCAAACATGGTGGCTGTCACATAAGCAGGGGTTGTAACAGACTTGCATCCCCTATAGATTTCTCTCTCTAGGAGAACATGCAACACACACTGGTCAGTTGGTTATAAGTGTACAGCCCCTAGCACAACGGGGTCCCATTAAGCACATCAGGCATCTCTGTGCTACTGCAATCTATACAATAAATAAATCAATCAATCCATCCTTCCCCAATTTTATTATGTTTTTATATCTTTCTCTCAAAAGAAACTGTTGATCACAGCTAGACTAGAAATCCTGAGTGTGCAGACCAGAGCATCAAACCAGAGATTAGTTGCCTGGTAAATGCCATGGAAAAGCAGCTGAATCTCACTCTGTATATCAGATAAGAGAGAAAATGCACAGACATCAGCCATGTGTGCACCCCTCAAAAAATTACAGGAAGCAACCTCATTCAGTAAATCAAGAGGAAAATTTAAGAGTAGAAAACTAGGATACATAAATCTGCTGCTCTGTGAAGTTGGAGAAACTGCATGCCTGGGGCTACATATGTATTAAAGAAAAAATGGTAACTGGAGTGTGAACACAAATGGGTGAGTGGTGATGGATAGTGTCAGGTCTGGAAAAGAAGCCCGAGTGAGGCTATTTAAGCCACTGAAGTGTCTGTACATCCCGGGAAATATAATGTATAATAAGATGTGTGTGTAATAAACTAAGTAACTGCATGACACTATGTTCTTAGCCTTCTTCAGTGTCCATCCTATTTCTTCAGCTATTTGTAGCTATACATTTCTGTGTCAGGTCTACGTCACTCACATTAGGAGAGAATGGATCTTTCCTCTCTCACACACACACACACACCCCTACCCCTGGAGGTCCATTCACATAAGAGATTAACAAGTCTGCTTTATTTGCCAGGTAGGAAACTTCCCTTTGACTTCAGTGGGATTTGGAACAGGTGCTTATTGTTCTATTTCAGGGGTAGGCAACCTATGGCACACGAGCTGATTTTCAGTGGCACTCACACTGCCCAGGTCCTGGCCATCGATCTGGGGGGCTCCGCATTTTAATTTAATTTTAAATGAAGCTTCTTAAACATTTTAAAAACCTTATTTACTTTACATACAACAATAGTTCAGTTATATAGACTTATAGAAAGAGACCCTCTAAAAACATTAAAATGTATTACTGGCACACAAAACCTTACAATAGAGTGAATAAAGGCCCGCACCTTCTGAAAGGTTGCTGACCACTGTTCTATTTCAAGCAGCAGAGGCTCAAGCTTTTAGCTCTGTATGGCCCAAATTCCAATCTCACTGACAGTTCAAGCAAGGTCAGTTCCATACGCTATTATACTGTAATTGTAAACTCTCCACAAAAGGGAACAACGTCTATACATTTTGTAATGTATGCTGGGATACTGAATAATTTTTAGTGCTTTAAGGGATCTGTGAACCACCACCACCACCACCTCATGTTCAGTTAGACTGCATGTAGCTGTGGTTGGTCAGGCCATCATCAACCTCCCATGAAGTCCTCCACTGTGAGATTTTGGCTGCAGGTTGTTGTCTTAGTCATCAGCAACTTCTGGCGAGGGACACAGAAGTGGGATATTGAACCATGGTGCTGATGACTGACATAAAATTGGCCCTTTAAAATATTAATGTGAAGACTGTTTTAATACCATTCACATCTCTAACACAGTAACACTCCCCACAAACACACAACACTGCATCAGCAGCTCAGTTATCAAACAAACACTGTTCTTTAAAAATAAAAGCTAAAAGCTTTCAGTGTATGAGGCCAATTAATTTTGCTTGGAACTTAAAATTTAATTTGTAGATTAAAATGTATTTGATAAGAGAAGAAGAATTTGGAGATTAGAGCTGTAGTCTGTGAGCAAGGTTAACAGACAAGTGTGTTCCAATACAGAGTTTAGTTACAAGCTCACACATTATATGGATTGTAGAGCAGGGTATGCTATTAATATTGGTGTTTTTAAAAAAGATTTTTCCATTGACATGTTCGCCAGTGGCTGTGTTAAACTTAGGACATGATCCATCTGTGACATTAAATGTATACTAGAGGATAAACATAGAAATTATGTCAGAATCTGTTTCAGAAGCAAGAAATATACTAATACACAACAAATGCTAAAAAACTGTTCCATAGAAATTACACTGTAATACTATGGTAGATATGCTTTGGAATCTATTAAATCATCTATTAGAACTATTAGCTCATTACTTTCAACAGGCTGCTCCTGGGAATTTGTTCATTAAATACAAAGAATGTTAGTAATAGTTTTGTACTAGTATGTGCTTTAAATAGAATAAAGCTTCAATTCTAGAATACAGGAAGTCAGAAATCTGTTAATAAATCCATCACAAGATGGAACAAGCAAGCTATTGTCCATTGGGTGCCTTGAATATAAAACACTCATTTGACTCAGTTGCTTTTGGACTTACACCACCATTGTGCCAGACTTGCTCAGAATCATTTTGGCTAATGAAAATTTCTGCATAACATACTACTAGGGTTAGTTAATATAGCACTTCAGGATTTTGTATTGAGCTGTTTCTGAAATATTTCCATTATTTTTTCATGTCTATCTGTAGATTTGCAACTAACATCAATACTCATAATATAAACATGCAATATGGAAAAAAAAATTCACTGAATCATATAAGGCTCCTGTTTCTAAAAAGAATTATTATTCCTTACTACTTCACAGGCCTCACAATTCATTTATTTATTTATGGGGGTTCCAAACATATTTAAGTTTAACTTACCTCATAGGTACAGATGTTATACTAACTTAAGACAAATAAAACACTTAACACATCGTCTAATGACAGCCTTGGGCAAGGATAATAAACCTACTACTTAATGGCAGCTGTCAAATTGACACCTTAGATGGATAGTTTGCAAAGACTGCTTAAGACCTGCAAGCATATTTTGGGGTTGCGCCCACTTCTCTTTTGGAGACATCTTACCTAACAGATGACGGGGGAGTGATTATTTGTGAAAGGAAGATGGGCTGTAGTTTTGGTTGGAGACATGTGGAAATCACTGGCATAGAAATGGATTACTGACTGTATGTGAATAAAGTATCTCAGACAAGGTACAGGAGAGAGAAGAGGGGACCCAAAGAGCCCTGTGGGTCCCTTGCAGACAGAGAGATGAGAAGAGGAAAATCTAACAAAACTGTTGAAGGAACCAGGACCAATAGAGAACAGTATCATTAAAGCAAAAAGAGGAAAGGATTTCAAGGAAAAGGGTGTAGTCAGTGTTGAAAGCAGCATATAGGACAACGATGGAGTATAGTCCCAGATGTTTTTTCAGGAAAATGTTTTGGAAACCATGAGGAGAGTTGTTTAGTTCAGTGGAACAGCAGAGGGGGAATTCAAATTGGAGTGAAGGTGAGCTGTCACAGGAGGTGGACATTATTATTATTAAAGTCAATATTAACAGGTTCTACGGTGCTAAGTGCTATACAGACAAAAGTCAACAAAGTCCCAGTCTCAAAGAGCTGCAGTGGACTGCATGGAAATAAGTACTACAGCACCTAGAATCATAGAAGTTTATGATTGGAAGAGACCTCAGGTGGTCATCTAGTCCAACCCCCCCGCTCAAAGCAGGACCAACACCAACTAAATCATCCCAGCCAGGGCTTTGTCAAGCCGGGCCTTAAAAAACCTCAGAGGATGGAGATTCTACCACCTCCCTAGGTAATCCATTCCAGTGCTTCACCACCCTCCCAGTGAAATAGATTTTCCTAATATCCAACCTAGATCTCCCCCACTGCAACTTGAGACCATTGCTTCTTGTTCTGTCATCTGCCACCACTGAAAACACCATCCTCTTTGAAACCCCACTTCAGATAGTTGAAGGCTTCTATCAAAATTCCCCCACTCCAACTCTTCTCTTCTGCAGACTACATAAGCCCAGTTCCCTCAGCCTTTCCTCACAAGTCGTGTGCCCCAGCCACCTAATCATTTTCATTGCCCTCCACTGGACTCTCTCCAACTTGTCCACATCCTTTCTGTAGTGAAGTACCCAAAACTGAATGCAATACTCCAGATGTGGCCTCAACAGTGCCGAATAAAGGGAATAATCACTTCCTTTGATCTGCTGGCAATGTTCCTACTAATGCAGCCCAATATGCAGTTAGCCTTCTTGGAAACAAGGCACACAGCTGACTCATATCCAGCTTCTCATCCACCGTAATTCCCAGGTCCTTTTCTGTAGAACTGCCGCTAAGCCATTTGGTCCCAGCCTGTAGCAGTGCATTGGATTCTTCTGTCCTAAGTGCATGACTCTGCACTTGAACTTCATCAGATTTCTTTTGACCCAGTACTCCAATTTGTCAAGGTCACTCTGGACCCTAACCCTATCCTCCAGCATATCTACCTTTCCCCCCAGCTTAATGTGATCTGCAAACCTGCTGATGGTGCAATCCATCCCATCATCCAGAGCATTAACGAAGATGTTGAACAAAACCGGCCCCAGGACCGACCTCTGGGCACTCCGCTTGATACCAGATGCCAACTAGACATCAAGCCATTGATCATTACCCGTTGAGCCCAACAATCTAGACAGTTTTCTATCCACCATACAGTCTATTCATCCAATGAGGGCTGCCCAGAGAGGGGGGGCAAGTGGGGCAATTTGCCCAGGCCCCACAAGCCCTGGCCTTCGGGGGTATTGTGGCAGTGGGGGGCCCTTCAATCACTCCGGGTCTTTGGCAGCGGGGGACCTTCAGTGCTGCCGAAGACCCGGAGCAACTGAAGGGCCCCCAGCCACCGAAATGCCACTGAAGACCCAGATTGCTGCTGGGTGAGTACAAGCACCGCAGCTCCCCCGCTTTGACCCAGGCCCTCTGAATCCTCTGGGCAGCCCTGCAGCCAATCCATACTTCTTTAACTTGCTGGCAAGAATACTGTGGGAGACATATCAAAAGCTTTGCTTAAGTCAAGGTATATCACGTCCACCATTTTCCCCCATATCCACAGAGCCAGTTATCTTATCATAGAAGGCAACCAGGATGGTAAGGCATGACTTGCCCTTGGTGAATCCATGTTGACTGTTCCTGGTCACCTTCCTCTCAGACTCAGACTGTAAGGTCAGAAGGGACCATTATGATCATCTAGTCTGACCTCCTGCACAACAAAGGCCACAGAATCTCACCCACCGACTCTTGTAACAAACCTCTAACCTATGTCTGAGTTACTGAAGTCCTGAAATCGTGGTTTAAAGACCTCAAGGTGTAGAGAATCCTCCAGCAAGTAACCTGTGCCCCATGCTGCAGAGGAAGGCAAAAACCTCCAGGGCATCTGCCAATTTGCCCTGGAGGAAAATTCCTTCCCAACCCCAAATATGGCGATCGGTTAAACCCTAGCATATGGGCAAGACTCACCAGCCAGCACCCATGAAAGAATTCTCTGTAGTAACCATTCTCTGTAGATCCCACCCCATCTAACATCCTATCACAAACCATTGGGCATATTTACTTGCTAATAATCAAAGATCAATTAATTGCCAAAATTAGGCTATCCCATCATACTATCCCCTCCATAAACTTATCAAGCTTAGTCTTGAATCCAGATGCCCCCATTACTCCCCTTGGAAGGCTGTTCCAGAACTTCACTCCTCTTAATGGTTAGAAACTTGTGTCTAACTTCAAGTCTAAGCTTCCTAATGTCCAGTTTATATCCATTTGTTCTTGTGTCCACAATGGTACTAAGCTCTCCACCAAGTGCTTCAAAATGGATTCCTTGAAGACCTACCCCATGATTTTTCTGGGGACTGAGGTGAGGCTGACCAGTCTGTAGTTCCCTGGATTCTCCTCCTTCCCTTTTTCAAAAATGGGCACTATATTTGCCGTTTTCCAATCGTCCGGGACCTCCCCTGATTGCCACGAGTTTTCAAAGATCATGGCCAATGGCTCTGCAAACACACTAGTCAACTCCCTCAACACCCTCAGATGCATTGCATCTGGCCCCATGGATTTGTACATGTCCAACTTTTCTAAATAGTCCTTAACATGTTTTTTCACCACTGAGGGCTGCTTACCTCCTCCTTATACTGTGCTGCCGTCTGGGAGCTGACCTTGTCTGTGAAGACTGACACAAAAAAGGGGATTGAGTACTTCAGCTTTTCCACATCATCTGTCACTAGGCTGCCTCTCCCATTCAGTAAGGGAACCACACTCTCCCTGACCACCTTCTTGTTGCTAACATATCTGCAGAAACCCTTCTTGTTACCCTTCACAACCCTTGATAGCTGCAACTCCAAATGTGCTTTGGCCTTTCTGATTAAGCCCCTCCTGCATGCTCGAGCAATATTGAGTCACCTGTCCAAGTTTCCACTTCTTGTAAGCTTCCTTTGTGTTTAAGCTCACCGAAGATTTCTCTGTTGAGCCAAGCTGGTCACCTGCCATATTTGCAATTCTTTCTGCACATGGGGATGGTTTTCTCCTGCACTTCAAGACTTCTTTAAAATACAGCTAACTCTCTTGGACTCCTTTCCCCCTCTGATGGAATGGGCCCATAGGCCACACTGTTTCAGGTTAAACAAATAATCCAAAATGTGTTGGACTGAAGCTAGGTCTGGTGATACACCCCTCTGCTTTGACCATATGCAGAACCATTTCCACTTCAACAGGTAAGCGTACCTAGGAAATGGTTTCTTAATGTTTAAGACAATGTTTTGCACAGTCACAGAATACTCCAACTCTTGAGAGATTGACATGGAGCATGTCGCTGAGAGATGGACAGTGGATGGATTGAGATGCAACATCAAACTGTTTTTCTGGGAGATCAAAGTTGGGATTGTGACAGGGTGCTAGGCAGAAACTGCTGAGCCAGCCCTCTGTCACCCCAACTCCAATTAAGGGAGGTAAATTGGAGTGGCTAGAGAAACCTGCACCTGATTGACAAAGGGGAAACAGCCGCCAGCCCAATTAGCTTGGGGCTATATACAGGACCAGAGGAGGGAAGGGAGGGAAGCCAAAGAGTGGAAGAAAAGCAGTAGCTGTTCCCTCCCAGCTGTGGAGACTGAGAAGCCCTTAAGGCTGAAACCCCCAACTGTAAGTGGTGAAAAGGTGGTGGGATCGCATGCTGTAAAACTGCACTGGTGATTGCCAAGCTAGAAGGCTCTCAGTGGTTTTTGGTGCAGAGCAGAGACAGGACCAAGGGTGAACCTGCTACAGGGATCTTCAGGTAGTATCAAAGGAGCCTTAGCAGACAGGCTCAGCAAACTGGAAAACCAATGCTAGTGAGGCCAACCTGTCTCTATGAAGATCATGATCCTTCCTGAGCTTGGACAACAACTTAGGTGGAAGAGGAATAGGAGGATAGGCTTACATCAGTTTGTCTCTCAAAGAGTAAGAAAGCAGGTCAGAGAGCCTTGACTGTAACCTTCCCAGGAACAAGAAAGATGACACTTTCTGTTGAGACAAGTACCAAATAGATCTATGCGAAGAGTCAAACCCAGGCCTGTTGGGGGTGGGGAGAGTAAATCAATCAATCAACATCCAGCCTGAGACACAACTCATCCACAGGCCTTGCTCTCTTTCTACAGGTAGCAATGGGCACACACCAACCCCCCACATCTTGAAACATTCCCTGCAGTGTCCAGCATTTTTAAGATTCAACAGAGGACCAACATTTTTATTAACACCACATTACTTAGATATAGAACAAGATTAGTAACAAAGATTACAGATTCAGTAACAATGAGTAAAAATACTGGAGATAGTTAAGTATAAAATAAACTTTCTAGAGATTAAACAAGTTACTCTCTTCTCACCAAAAAGCTTCTCAAAGTTCTCTTCAGCATGTTCAAGTCTGTTAAGACTTCCACCCCATGAAGCAAAAGTGCTATCCCTTCGCTTCCTCACTGAGGCAGTGCCGGGGGGACGGGGGGGTGGAAGTCTTCTCTGCCCCCAAATATAATCAAGCTTTTGAAGTGGACCAACCAGATAGGATTCCCTTCCCTGATGTATTTCTTCCTGTTAATATTTATCTGGAAGTTCCCAGAATTATTCACTATCATTCAGTTCAGACTGGTGATGACACCCCCATTGTGAATGAGATAATACTCAAGTTACACAGACAGCACCTATCTGACAGAAAAATCGCTCTGCACCTTTGCTGGTGACTAATACTTCGATACAGAACATCTTCTGTAATATAAAGAAATATGCATAAAGAACATTTTCAGTATACATGCATACAGACCTCCTTACAGAGATTCTCTACAGACATTTCAAAATAATATTAAGGCCCAGAGTGATATTGGTTTTCATCTGAGACCCCATGTGGCATTCTTTGATGAACCAGAACATAAATACCATAAATCAGGAGATTCTTTTAACCCCCTTGCCAGTTGGTTAAATTGATTCCAATGGATTACTCTTACAACTATGAGACAATACCTCAGATACATCTATCACAGTAAGCATAACAATCAACATATAGATTAAGAAGATACTGACAGATTTTCATATTATTCTATGGCTAATATTGTCCACGTTTTAGAGCAACCTTACATCCCCCATTGTTTTTGTAAACTTAATGGACTAATGTGAATAGACTTCAGTGAATTACACTGCTGAGGGCTCTCCAGGATCAATATGTTCATGTCGTGAGGGTGTTACACAGAAGCGAGCAATCTGATCAACGGTCCTTATAGCTTAATTGGCCAAGAGATTCTCTGCTGCTGAGGCAAAAATGGCCAATAAAAGCTTGCAAAAGGGTCATTCTGGTATTCTGTCTGCAGGTGACAACTGTCAAATTAAAGCCTGTGTGCAGCATTTGTTATAGACTTCCATCAAGAAGTAACTCAGTGCATCAAGCAAGTTTGTGAGACCCGATGAGGTACCTTGACATCTCTGACAATGTCACTGACGAGCTCTATAATTAGAACAGAAATACACATTTAAGTCAAAGACATATACATGGTGTCACAGTCCAAGGGGACTGTATTTCCCCTCTGGGGTCCCTAGAGGGCACCCACTTCTAGGTAACAGCTGTCACCTCTCTTGGGCAGAGATATCGCTCTCTCCTGCTCCCGACTGGGGTTTTCCGAGACCGCAGAGTTCCCTGTCCTAAACCATGATATTGCCAGCAAACCAGACTACCGAAATAGGCAAGCATCTGTGCTTTGCTTTCTCTTGAAAGGCTATGTACAGCATAATGGCTATTTTAAGTTACAACACACAGCTTTTTCTTTTTTTTTTTTTTAAATAAGCAAGCACATTTATTCTTAAGGTGAAAGTATTACAGAGAAACCAAACAATAAAAACCTATACACATGCTATGAAGCTTACTAGAAGTCAACTCTAATTCCAAATTCTGGTCAGTATCCGCTCTTCAAAACCCACAAGTTGGTCTTCTCTGTGGTTACAAATTTATAACTGTCTGGTTCAGAACCAGAATTTCCTGAATGGTTTAGTCTTTCCTTTATACAGCTTGGGCCTTTGATCTTGGTCTCAACATAACAAGTGATCAGCAGACAATGGCCCATTCTTCAGGATATAGCTTCCAAAGGCTGAGGTTTTGCATTAACTGGAGAAGGGGAATTTACATTCACCTCCCTCTGTATATTGTCTAGGAAAACCACTTCACACTTTTTGTTCCAAAAATACATTCTTGTCTGGAACATTTTTCAATACAGTCCTTTGAACCTGCAGGTCTCACATCTCTCACACGTGGCCTGGTTTTCTATCGCCACAGGAGTTCAGCAGTGCTATGTTCTGTCACATAAATTTATCCATCAGCCAATCAAAGGAGGCAGCTGCTGGTGGCACTGAGCTGAACTCCATATTACTTCAAGACCTCAAATACACAGATGACATTATCTTGTTGGCTCAGTTTGGTGAAGCACTGAAGCTGATGACTCATCTAGCTGGGCAAGAAGCAGCAGGCACTAGTCTGGTTATTTATCCAGACAAAACTGAAGTTTTCACCCATTAGTATCAAAGAACTTCCAGCTCCAGATTACAACCAGCACAAAGGTAACCTATCAGGATGAGAAACTGAGCAGTTGGCAGCCGTCAAATATTTGGGCAACACAGACAGTGTTGAGGATGCTCGAAAGATAGGAACACTCATATGGCAGCAGCTGCTGCCAGGTTCCAGGCCTTTCAGCCGTCTCTGTGGGGATGTCATGATATCAAGTTTGTTAAGATGCTGTGGATCTACAGAACCACACAGTTATATTAACTGTTGCACAGGATGCACGGGGTAGCCCTCACTGAAAATGCCAAGGTCAGGGCAGGCTGCTAAAGGGAGAGCAGATGCTCTCAAAACTGGTGGGTTAACACTGAAGTTAAACTCACCAACCAGTCACAGACTGCACTTCTGAACTCCCACACTAGTTATCAAGAAGTTAAAAAAAGAAAATCACACAGCCCCCTTATTGCATTCCAGTTCCCTGGCTCCCAATCAGCACCTAGGTCTAGTAAAGTGCAAAGTTATTTAAAAAAAACTGTTCACTATATAAAATGTTCTTCTGAATCCCACAGGGCCAACCACATTGCCACATCAATTCAATATGTTTATTAGAGAATATTTAAATAAGGATGATACACAGAGTTTGGCATGTCAGTCATTAGTCATCGGGGGCAACACACAGAGTATGGGGGGATGCTGGTATTTGGTTATGGGTTAGCATATAGTACATACAGTCTGTAATGTCCCCAATGCGGGGTGTACGGTGGGTGGGGTCAAAGTATAGTAGGGAAGCAGGGAGGGTACATCGCTCATCTAATGGGTTACACATAGTCATGATTAGAGCAAGTAGGCCGGGTAATGGGGACAGGGTGACCCTCACGAGGTGGAATCCAGATCGGTGGGTTCAGGACTCAGGGGATGTAGTTTAGTAGGGGGGTTGTAAGGGTTTTCCCCTCCCCCCGTGGGTGCGTGGAGTCTATTAGGTTGAATCTTACCCAAAACACAACACAGCCAGACAACCCTTTAGTGTCCAAAACTAAAGGTTTATTATAAAGAAAAAAAAACAAACAAACAAACAAGAGAGAGTTGTTAAACGGGAAAGCAATCACATATATACAGAGACTTCAAAGTCCATATATCAGGTTCTTAACAGTATTGGTGAGTTTGCTGGCTTGAAAGTTCCTCTGGAACATATCCACAGCTTGGATGGGTCATTCAGACTGTGTTCAGAGCTTTAGTTTGTATCTGTCTGGGGACTGGTCCTGCTTAGAGCAGCGGGTTGGACTAGATGACCTCCTGAGGTCCCTTCCAACCTTGATATTCTATGAAGTTACTCCAGATGTAAGAAGCAGGATTGAAGACAAAAATGGAAATTATGCAGCTGCTTATAATATTCCTTTTGCAATGCGGCTTGTACTTCCTTTGTTCCAAATGCAAGCTGCCCAGCACCTGGCATAGAAAAGCCTTAAGCTACATCTACACTACACAGATTTTAGCTAAAAGGCACTCAGTGAAGCTGCTGTTTGTCAGCAGAAGAGAGCTCTCCTGCCAACAAAACTTCCACTCCCAATGAGTGGCATTAGCATTGTTGTCAGGAGTGCTCTCCTGACAACAAAGCCCTGGTCACATCAGCACTTGTGATCAACAGAACTTTTGTTTTGGGGTTAACACCTCTGAATAAAGTTGCGTCTTTCACTTGCTAGTGTAGATAAAACCTTAGAATTCTTTGTCTACAAGCATATCACATGCCTTGCTGACTCATGAGTAATCCCTAGTTCCTTTCAATAGGAACTTCAGTTGTACAGCTGATGATCCTTGATGGGCCATCAAACTGGCTAGGCAGTGCTGATGCCAGTCTGTGTGACAGTGTCACCCAGAAACACAGCCCAAGTTTGGAAATACAGATATACCATACATATCTATAATTCATAATACAAACATATAAACAAGACCATACTTGGCAAATTATAACATTTTCACTGACACCTTTCACAGTATATCTCGTCAGATTCATTGCAAATTTTATAATACTGGTATCAATAATCCACAAAGTGTTCCATATATTCCATACAGTGTCACTCCCACTCTGTTGTATGCAAATGAAATGTGGTCAATAAGTAAGTCAGTAACCAGACTGGGATGATGAGAATAAAAAACCATCGGACAGCTGCTCCATATCAAACGGTAGGACAAGATCAAAAACAAGTATATTTGAAGTTGAATCCAGCAACTGCCTCCACCAGCACCAGATCTATTTTGGCAGCTTTCTTGATTAGAGGTATTATTAGAAAGGAAAGCCAACAAATTCCAAAACACATGTAGCAAGTAAGTCTGCTATATGGATGGCAATCACATGGGTGCCAAAAGTTTCAGTGGCATAACAAGATTGTATGTTCATCAACTTTGTCCGTCACTGGCAATCAGACCACCTTCAGGCACCTTTCCAGATAAGAGATCAATCCAAGTAGTGCTGAACTTGCAAGGACACATTCTTTTTGTATTAGCCATGATGATGATGATACGAACAAGACTCTGAAGTGTCTTAACAAAAAGGTCTAAATTATGTATTTAAAATCCCATAAGTCTAAAAGGCAATTCAGACATACAATAAGATGTAGGGAGAAAAACAACTAACATCCTCTTCAACCAGTCCAGACAGAAACTTCCAACAGTAATCATAAAAAGTAAAATCAGCATGAGATGAAGCTGATTAAGTAATGTGTCTACAGAGGTGACAACACAGCCTTCCAGTCTGCAGTTCTAGAGATAAAGCCTGTCTAACTAGCAGACAGTCTGCAACTGTTTTGGATGATGAGTAAATTTTCTTCTAATGCCTACAGATGATTAATCTACAGCTAAGGTGTGATGATGTGTATAAGAAAGGTGACCATTAAAATCACTGCGGTTACCACTACTACACAATTTCCATAAGTCTTGTACAAAGTATATCATGTAAGGTAGGTTATAATTTGCCAAGTATGATTATCCTGTTTATATGCATGTATCATCTTTGTATCTGAAGTTATGAATATTGGCTATGTACTTGTATCTTAAACAGGTGTTGTATTTCTGGCTATGTGTTGATGGTCCGTTAAGGATATAATGGGTCACTGAAGAATCTCATCCCGTCCCAATAGGCCTTTCATGCGAATGCCTCAGACAGCAAGGTGACAAACATCACCCCTATGATTCAGCAAACCAGGTAAGAACATGTGACCTAAGACTCTACATTTTACCAGTAACTTTCCATGTTCATGTGACCCTGGACTCCATCGTGAACCAGTAACTTTCCATGTACATGGCAGAGGCTATAAATTGCAAGCTTTGACATTATTGCTTTGCCTCTTTCCTGCTCTAATTCTCTGGACTGTAGATTTACAGCTAAAAGGAGTATCTTGAACTACGGACTGAGGACCTTCCAATCTTTTGCAAGCTACCAGAGAGACTTTTGCAAGCCAGCAGTCTATACCATCACTGTTTCAAACCTGACAAGGACTTTGCAATCATTTGTACGTATATAATCTATCAATCATTATAACTCTCTTCTTTTATTAATAAATCTTTAGTTAGTTTACTAAGGATAGGCTGACAGCATGGTATTTGGGTAAGCTCTGATATACATATTGACCTGGGGTAAGCATCTGATTCTTTGGGCTTAGTAATAACCTCATATATGGTGAATTAGTTTTTCCAATAACCCCTCACTATATTAGACCTGTTTGTCTGGATGGGAGCCAAGGGCTAGAATGTCTAAAGGGAACTACGTTTGGCTTCTGGTTAACTAGTGTGGTACTGCAGAAGTTCTTTTGTTACTGGCTTGGTGAATCTAATTCCACAATAAACACCAGTCTTTGAGGATTGTCTGCCCTAATTCTTGTAGTTTGCCCTGAGCATGGCATTCTCAGTGTGGTTCATCCAAGCAGGGCCACCCAGAGGATTCAAGGGGTCTTTGGCAGCGGGAGGCACCCACCACCGAATTGCCACCGAAGACCCAGCACTTCCCAGGGCAGAAGGACACCCCCCCCCCCGCATCGCCGAACTGCCACAGAAGACCCAGAGTGGAAGATGCTCCGGGGGCCCGGGCCCTGCGAGAGTTTTCTGGGGCTATAATTCCCAAATCTGGACCTTAGCATCCAGAAACCTGGGTGCCTGCATGAAACCTCTAAGCTTAATTACCAGCTTAGATCTGATATCGCTGCCACCAGCCAAGGATTTTCCAGTACCTGGCTCACTGTGGTCTCCTCAAACCTTCCCTGGGGAAACCCCAAGACTCAGATGCCCTGAGTCTCCTAACAAAGGGAAATAAACCATTCCCCCCCACTCCCACCCAGAATTTCCTCTCTGGGCTAACCTGAGAGTACTGATGCAACCTCTTTACATAACAATACCAAGAAGCATGTCTCCTCTCTTCCACAAAGAGACAACCAAATACAAGGAAACAGAAAGGATTTCTCTCTCTCCTTCCCCCTTGTCTTCTCTCCCTCCCACCAATTTCCCTGGTGCTGCAGCGAATTCACCCTCCGTAGATTCTAACACAAAGAGAATTTCCCTCCTTCGTTCCTTAGCTATCCACAGAGAAAAAAAACTCAAACAATCTTAAAAAATAGAAAACTTTATATAAAAAGAAAGAAAACACAAAACAGTCTCTGTATCAGGTTGACAAATACAGGGTCAATTACTTAAAAGAAAATATGAATAAACAGCCCTTATTCAAAAAGAGGACAATTTTAAACACATTCAAGAACTACACACAGGTAAAAAAATACAAAAAAAAAAAAAAAAACAACAGCCTATTGTTTTTTCTACCTTTTGTACTCACAACTTTGGAAACTGAAGATTAGAAGCTTGAAGATATGAAAAAGATCCCCTCTCATAGCTCAGAGCCAGATAACAAAGACACAGACTTCAAACATTCCTCCCTGAGCTTTAAAAAATCCGGTTTCCTGATTGGTCCTCTGGTCAGGTGTTTGGTTCTCTTTGTTAACCCTTTACAGGTAAAAGAAACATTAACCCTTAGCTATCTGTTTATGACAGGGGCCCCTGGAGCAAGAGAAGGACCCTGCTCCAGGGGCCCCAAGCAACTCTCATGGGGGCCCCTGCGGGGCCTGGGGCAAATTGCCCCACTTGCCCCCCCTCCACCTCTGGGCAGCCCTGCATCCAAGTACCCAATCACGTAAGGCATGAGGCTTTATACCTAGTCATAGTATATATTTACATACACTTAACTTTAACCATTTGCCCAAAACTTGTTTGTCAAAATCCAGTCACAATATGAATTTCAAACCTTATGTACAAAGTTTCTGTGCTGCTCGAAGAATTCCCTCTATTTATAATTCGCTATTTTGTTACTAGTGTGTGACAAAGAGACAGACTGATCAAATCCATCTGTAATCCTCTTAAATTGTGAATATTTCAATTAGTTTTCCTTTGCAAGTCAAATACTTGATCTTTACAATCCTGCAACATGTTTGTTATGCTGCACCACCATTTTCCATCAATGTCTACTCCACTGTATGTGACAAAATATTTTCCAGCTATTTTAACGCTATTAACTATTTTTACTACTGATGCATAGACATCTTCATTGATGTCGCCTAAAGCAAGCATTTTTTCCTTCTCAGATGATCCTGCAAATTCAATCCAATCCACCTATATAAGCAGTTAAGAGTATCATTGTCTTAATATCATCCTCCATAATTGCTAACTTCTCGGCACATAGTCTTGGAGAAATACTTTAAAAACATCTAAAATCCTTTCATTTAGACAGGCAGTTAAGCACCCTTAGTTGGCATTTTCAGATGCCTAGAGAAGGCTTGCATCTTAACTCTTGGAATGTCAGGTTACATCTAAGTAGTAACTACATCACAGGGAAGATTACACAGAAATAGAAGTCTCCCACAGCACTGATAATTTCAGACAGATACATACTTCGCCACTAAGTACGGAAGGCACTACTATTTTATTGAAAGTATAAAGAGAATGAATAAAAAACCCATTATAGCTGTTTGATGGTCATTGAAGGTCCACTTCCCATACTGTGCTTTATAAATATATGTCTAACATGTTCAGTAATAAACTTGTTACTTTTAGACATCCTGCTTTTAAAAGGGACAGTCTCGTATTTAGGCTCTCATACAGGTGTCTCGACTTTTTCTTTAAAATGAACAAATTGTCCCATATTTTGTCTCCCCCATCCCCACCCTCATTAGTACTAGGGGGTCCTACTGCTGACCAGATCCCTGATAACCAGCTGCCTGCCAATCAGCGATGAGTGGGGGGAGGGTCCAGTGGCTGACAATAGGGGTGGGTGTGCAAGGCTAGGGGCAGGGTGAAAATGCAACATGTGGGCCAATCACTCTCCCTGCTGGTCCATCAGCACAGCCCCAGCAGTGTGCTGGCTCTGAGCCAGCAGGGCCCCACCCCATGTCCCATTTCCAGCCGGCACTGGCTGCACACTGCGAGCTGTGGAGGGCTGTGTGTACCAGCATGCATCAGGCAGCAGCTGGTTACATGTCGCTTCTGCTGCCCATCCATCAGCCCTTTACATGGACCCCCTCTCACTGTCCTCTCCCTGCTTTGCCCCTTCACCCTGGCCCCCCCATATCTCCCCCGGGTGGAGTGCATTCCACTCCCAGTGCTGTGCTGAGAACCAGCCCTTGATCACAGGGCTCAGCTCACTAACTGCCTAGCCAGCAGTCTTCTTCCTTACTGCCTCTAGCTGGGGCATTGACCAAGACCCTGTGATCCAGGGCACTGGCCAGGAGGAGCCTAGCCCTGCACGTGCCAAAGACCCGTGCAGCACTGTCACTGGGAAGCCTCTCCGTCTCTCAGCTAAGGTCTGGAGTGGTAGTGGCAGCGGGGGGGGAGTGATTTCCAGCTTGTTTGCATCACAACCCTGCAGCCTCCACAGCAGGCCACCGGGCAGGGACTTACACCCTCTTTACTCGCTGCGCCCCACCTTGGGTCCTGCCCCCAGGGAGCACAGAGCTGCTCTGTCCTCTTGGCATCCTCTCCTGCTGAGCCACCTCTCTGGCTGGGTTTGCTGAAGCCCCTGCAATCAGGGCACAATGCATCCTTAGGGCTTAACCCCTTCCTGCACACACTGTAGCCAGGTGACAGGAGGCAGCTCAGTTATGTCAGTGGCCAGCAACAGCCTGGAAGCATTAGCTGCCACTGTGCAGACAGGAAGAGATAAGCTGCTTCCAGCCACAGGAGTGGAGGGGAGAAGAGATGAGCTCTGCAAAGACACAGGTCAGGTCATCCCTATCCACACACCTCCACCCTCCCCCATGCGACTGGAAGCAGTTCCCCTACCTTCCCTCCCACACAGTGCCAAAAGGCTGCTGCTGGCCACATTCTGGTGTTAACCCTGAAAAAAAATCGCGGGGGGGGGGGGGGCGCATGTGACCCTGTGTCTCTCCCACGTGTTGCCTCAGGAAGACATAGCACCAGGAAGCAAGGGAGACGCGTACTTCCTAGGGACCAAGCCAGGCATGGAGGAGAGGGTCCAACGGGTACTCTCCATGTGAGAGGGGTGGGGGGGGGGGGGGGGAGAGAGTGTACGTACTCTAAAGCCTTAAAGATAAGAAGGTAAATTCAACTACACTGTATGTATTTTTAACAGGGACTCAGTCAACTTGATGTTAATTTTAACATTCGTACTGCATCATTCTGATTGATTGCTGTTGAACTTTTTTGAATAAGAGTAATTTCACCAGGTGTCCCGTATTCAGCATAGGGAAATAAGGTCACTTTAGTTATTTTTCTTAATGGAATGTATTCTTTTGTATATATTGCCCACTCACTCCGTTAAAGAACCAGTATCCATTCCAGATACCTGTTATCTTTAATTTGCCATCCAGTTTGCCAAACCCATTAGACAATTTTATGTGTTGTCAGTTTAAACACAGGGAGGGCGAGAGAGAGGTCTAAAAATAAATTTAAATATCTCCTACTCTTACTAGTGCTTTGAAATACTTTTGTATGAAACCTCAGGTAGTTCTCTACTTTTCAGCATGAAGTCCCAACCCACATTAGTTATTTCTCATTCCATATTAAAATATTTGCTTTCCCTTCCATGCTTTAGATAGTAAGCTCAAAGACAACATTTTAAAATACTGCTCTCCTGTAGTATAAAAGGTTTATTTCGGTGTCCAGTCCCTTTAGAATCTGAAGACAAATCTCTTCTCCAAGTCCACATGTAGAGTAATTTTCATTTAAAAAAAAAAAAAAAAAAAAAAAAAAAATGAAGTCCCCCCCAAAAACAGGTTTACCTTAAAATTAAAAATAAAAGTCTATGTATGTGTTTACTCACTTATATTTCTGATATTGGCAAGGCTAAATAACAGCCACTTCAAGACAGTTAGGAAATGCAACCTGCACATAAATTACCATTTCTTTCATATCTAGTATGTGCAGCCCATGCACAACATGCTTTGAAGGACTCTTTCAGACAACTACCACCTAAGAAAAATAGTTGAAACAACCCTACTAGGAAAGGCAGATTATAATACCCAGATTTACTTTTAATACCTTGCTCTCCAAATAATCCCATTCACTTTAAGGGTACTATTTATGGTGGGAGAGGACTACTCAGCATGATTAACAGTTTAACAATCTGGGCCTAAATCTATTTATATAAGATGAATAACTGTTTTAAAAAAATTTTGGTATACAAAGTTTCAACAATTTAAGTTACTTCTTCTGTGTCACTGTTTACATGGATTTAAATACCCCCTTGGGGACAACTGGGGGAACACTTACCTGTTGAGAATAGTCCACTTCCTCCTTAATTGAATTGGCTCATTAGCACTGACCCACCACTTGGTAAGGCAACTCCCTTTAAAGCACAGCTGGATCTCCAGCAGCAGGGCTCAGGCAGCGCTTTAAAGGGCCGGGGGCTCCCTGCAGGGGCCAGAGCACTGGGTCCTTTCAATCCCTGCCTGAGCCCGGCTGCAGGAGCCCCAGGGCTCTGGCAGCAATTTAAAGTACTGGGGCTCCCTGCAGCAGCTGGAGCCCTGAGCCCTTTAAATCACTGGAGAAGCCGTTCAGTCTGGTATGCTGTACCTGACCTAGCCACCTTACTTTCACCTCTGACGCTGCCATAAAATTTTCCCTTACCATGTGATGAACATGTTCTATTAAAAACGTGATAATCAGGTGGGGCAGCTTACTGAAAATTGTTTTTTCTTTAAACGAGGGGGGGGGGGATTTCTTTGAAACCCATCAACAAGGACATCATGCCCACTTGGCAAATAAGCCTATGCTGAGCGTATTTGCTCAAAATATTTAAAATTTTATAAATATCCAGTACATAGTCTGACACTCCCAAAAGTGAAACAAGAGCTCAAGTATCAACCTCAGGACTCAGAATGCTAAAAACTAGGGCACAAACAAGTTGGTTGTGAGTTATCAACTTAGATGTCATCAGCCAAATGCAAACTCCTCAGGCACCTTAACAGAGTTAACACAGGATCACAGACAGTTCCCTTGGGTTTGTCTTGCCAATCAAGTGTCTCTCTCTCTCTCTCACTCTCTGACAGATCGCCTCTTATACCAAGAATCACAGCAAAATTCAGGTTACTACTAATCCCAGAGGACCAGTCACGTACCCCAGGTCAATTGTGCTTTAAGTCTCACACCAAAGACAACACTTGTAGACAATCCTGTATGAAGATTTATTAAACAGGAAAAGGATATTAAACAGTTATTTACTAAGTTAAAGTCTGCAAATAGACACATAAATGAGTTACGTACAGTCTTAGGTTTTAAAAGGTAATATATATGTTTCCATAACCAGCAAGCTCTAATTGTCCTTTTGGGCTAACCTAGCCTAAGCAGCTGGGAATCTCTTGCTGATACCTAGAAGCTCCTTACCCCACAGGGAGTCCAAGCAGCACAGAATCCTTAGTTTCTTTGGTTTGGGGTTGTTAATCGCCTTCCTGGATATGCTCTGAGCTGCAAATTCAGCTGACAGATGGAGTCCACTTGCATAACTCATTTTCACAGAGAGGAGAGAAGATCAATAGTAAGTCTTTAGTTCTTTTATTGATGGTCTCTCAATCTTGACGTAGAAAATTTCCAATTGTAAGATCCAATCATAGCCCATCTGGTATTGCTGAGTTTCCTCTTTCAGGAAGAGTGTAAATTTCTGTAGAAGAGCAGTTGCACACTAATTAAAAGTTCCTCTCCTGTATGGTGATTCATACAATCACAGTGGCTAACAATACAATGCTTCAAATATTTACTCATAGGGGAACTCCATGACCCTCGCAAAAAAAAATTTACTTTGCAGAAAATGCAGCCGGAAAGGTGCTGCATTTATGCCTTTCACCCACCAGGGACTGCCGTGGCACCAGAACAGAGGGCAGCCGCTCCCGGGTGGGAGCAGCACTCTGCTAAGAGGGAGGGAAAGAGGTTGCATTCCTCACAGCACTCTGCCCATGGGGTCAGGTGAGGAGGCACAGGATACACAGGGGATGGATACAGCAGGTCACATCAGAATGCACGAGGTCACAGACTTGGGTTCAGAAGGGCTAGCGGGGGAGAAGGGACAGAAGGGGTGGGGGTTCAGGGACATATTGGGAAGAAGGAGGAGGGTGGCTGAGAAAGGGTGCAGGGTCACATGTGAAGGGGGCGCAGATGCCCCTGATAGAGAGACTAGGGGTCAGCCAGAGAATGCCTGAGGGAGGCTCCCCAACTCCCTAATAATCCCTCTCCCCCTGCCCCAAAAAAACCAAAACCTGTTCCATACTTCTCCCATACACACCCAACAATCCTCCAGGTTCATTTCCAGGCTCCTTCCCAGCAATTACTTCTCTCTCCCTTAGCTCCATTACCCTTGACTTGGCCACAAGCATTTGCACTGCTTCTGAGAGGTGCAGGAAATATATTTCTGTATCATAGTTTAAATGAATGATTACTCATAGTCCTGTATTAATATGCCTAGTCTATTTGCCAAAAAACATTTCCTGAATCTTTGTTACCTGTAACATTATAGACTTATTTGTTGACAGGTATTTTGAAATAAATTACCAAAATAATTGAAACTGGCATGATTACCTTGTGTTATTTTGACAAATAAAATATTCAGCATTTAAAATAATTGTGTGCAGAAATTTTTAATGTTTTGGTGCATAGCTCCCCCAGGAATAAAATTTACATTACAAATGAACTCATAAATAAGATTAAGGCATGCACAACTCAAACATTCAATAGAGGCAAAATTCTCTTATAATTCTAAGGCCTCCTTTATCAATATTAATCCACAAGTGAGACAGACAGACAGATTCCATCTATTTATCTGTCAGTGTCCAGCTGAGACATGGGGACCTAGCCTGCCAGCATCACACATAGTACACGTACATATTCAGCTTGTATAAATGGACGCAGGGGCATGGGACAACTTGAGTTTCAGGCAGGGGTTATCAAACTAGGGGTCATGATTCCTCAGGGGGGGGTCACAAAGTTATTATATGGGGGTCATGGGCCATCAGCCTCCACCCCCAAACCCTGCTTCACCTCTAGCATTTACAATAGTGTTAAATATTAAAAAATTGTTTTTAATTTATAAGGGGAGGGTGTCACACTCAGAGGCTTGCTGTGTGAAAGGGGTCATCAGTACAAAAGTTTGAGAACCACTGGTGTAGTGAGATGGAGAATCCCCCCCAGAATTCTTTTGAAAATATCCATTTGGTCCATTGCCATTTTATGAGCTTCAGTGGTAAATTCTCTTTGGCAGTGAAGCTTTAGCAGTATCTGAGAGTCATGGTGAGGGTGACTTCATCAGAACCAGTGAAAAACATCACAAATCTCTCTTCAATTTTGTTGCATAATGTTAACAACCGACTGTTGGGAGCTCGGTCCAGAACATCACTGGTTCTTTACCCAAAGTCTGTATATCTTTAAATAGCTTCAGAAACAAATGCTAACTTCTAACTTTAGATCAGTGGCTCACAACCACAACAGCGTAATTGCAAAACCACAGAAAACAGAAGTTCTTCCAGCCAACTTATTGTATTGTCATATTGCCATTTGCTAAGACAAAATACATTTTACCTCTAGTAACCTCCTGATGTTGAAACACAGGAGAGTTTACCACCATAATTTTTTTTAAAACACTCACTGAACTACCAGAAGAGACAAATGGAACTTTTAGACTACAAAAGGTTGATGTACATTTTGTACAAAGAAGTCCTTAATAGTTACTGAAGTAAAGACTATTAAGATGGATAAGCCATCATATGACTGACATATAATTTTAAAACCTCTCTAGGGCAACTATGCAAGTCTGAACTACATACACATACTTTGGTCTTCATTAGCCAATTTTTAAAAAGTCATTATTAAAATGAGTTAGGTAAGCTTAAAAGCAGTAAGATAGCACTGTCCTGTAGAACAGGACCTATGTCAAGGAATTGCTTTAAATCGATTTAAAACAGGAAATCTTAGTTTGCAGGAACTGAAAGGCATTACCTGCTCTTATATAAAAAAAAAAAAAAAAAAAAAAAAAAAAAAAAAAAAAAGACATTTAGAGGTCCTGCCAAGTTTGACCTTAAATCTCTATCAAAGCAAAGTAACCTAACAAGAAAAATGCTATCATTCAAATCCTATTTCGGCGCATTGTTTAGTTCAGTAAAGACTGCAGCAATCTAATGTACCACTAACTCAAAGGAGAACTCTAAGGATATACATCTGAGACATATTTAGAAGTGTCATTAAAGCTCCTTTTTTCAGTTTAGAAGTCCAACTGTTACTGAAAAATTCAGCCAAAATAAAGTGAGCGTCTTATGGGAATATCTGCACTTCTTCAAATTGCACCATACCCAAGTTTCATGTTGGAGAATAACTAACCGATTGAACGTTAGAGATGCACAGATAGTACAGTGCCATGGTCCAAATAAAGTTAGTAAATTATTATCTAACCTATTTTTCTCTGTAAATACCTTATGTGAACTGAATATACTAAGGCACTGTCACCTTTTTCTCCTCAGAATCTGTAAGATGATGAGGCATGATCAGTGTAATATCACAAAGCTAACCAAGGACGTAGTCCTGCGAGATCCTGAGTACTCACAATGAGGGCACTTAACACTTCTCATGCACCTAATAGGGTCATCCATGAATTCAATGTGATTATACTAGCTTTCTAAAAACAAGTGATTATGCAATTTTTTGTTTGATTTAGCGGGTGCACAATATGCACCCTTATGTGCAACGAAAGGATACAACTTCAATTAAGAGCATTGAGTCAGGCTCTAAAATCTCTCAAGTACAAGAATTTAGGGCTGTTAAGTGATTAAAAAATTAATTGCACAATTAATTGCACTGTTAAACAATAGTAGAATACCATTTATTTAAATATTTTATTTTTTCTATATTTTCAACTATATCGATTTCAATCCCAACACAATAAAAAGTGTACAGTGTTCACTTTGTTTTTTATTACAAATATTTGCGCTATAAAAAAAACAAAAGAGACTGTATTTTTCAACTCACCTAATACAGGTACTGCAGTGCAATCTCTTTATCATGAAAGTTGAATTCACAAATGTAGAATTATGTTAAAAAATAGCTGCACTCAAAACTAAAACAATGTAAAATTTTAGAGCCTACAAGTGGGTCCTTGTTCAGCCAATCGCTAAGACAAACAAGAAGTAGGACTCAGTGGATTTGTAGGCTCTAAAGTTTTACATTGTTTTGGTTTTGAGTGCAATTATGTAACAAAATAAAAATCTACATTGTATGTTGCACTTTCACAATAAAGAGATTGCACTATGGTACTTGTATGAAGTGAACTGAAAAATACTATCTTGTTTACAAATATTTGCACTGTAAAAATGGTAATCAAAAATACTAAGTGAGCACTATACACTTTGTATTCTGTCTTGCAACTGAAATCAATATATTTGAAAATGTAGAAAAACATCTAAAATATTTAATAAATTTCAATTGGTATTCTACTGTTTAACTGCAATTAAAACAGCTATTAATCACTTATCTTTTTTTTAATCACAATTAATTTTTTAGTCAATCATGTGAGTTAATGGTGATTGACAGTTCTAGAATTATGTTTGGTATCCACTTCCTTTAATAATAAACTCTACATTCTGTTTTATATGACAGAGATAGTCAAAGAAATTCAATAGTACTTCACTTTATAATAATAAATTTTTAGAAACCTTGGGCAAATTATATAGCCTCAGATTCCCCACACAAAACAAGGCTAAAAATAATTACTTGCCTACTTCCCAGGGCTGCTGTGATGATGATTAGCCAGTGTGATAAAAGTTCCTCCTCTATCTTGGTGGGTTCTGCGCTTTTGGAGGATTTTGCTAGCCTCAGATCTTTCTGCGTTGGATCAGGAGTTGGAAGGTTTTGGGGGGAAGCTGGGCCTGCCCTCTACCCCAGGTTCTAGCCCAGGACCCTGTGGACTGCAGCTGTCTAGAGTGCCTTCTGGAACAGCTACGTGACAGCTACAATTCCCGGGCTACTTCCCCATGGCCTCCTCCCAACACCTTCTTTGTCCTCACCACAGGACCTTCCTCCTGATGTCTTAACACTTGTACTCCTCAGTCCTCCAGCAGCACATCCTCTCACTCCAAGCTCCTTACACACACCACTAACTGGAATGAGAGACTTTTTATACCAGGTGTCTTGATAAGCCTCAATTAATTCTAGTAAATTCCCAACTGGCTACAGGTGTCCTAATCAGCCTGCCTGCTTTAATTAGTTCTAGAAACTTCCTAAGTGTGCTGAAATAGTCCCTGATATCTTACTCAGGGAAAAGGGACCTGCTTAACTGGGAGCTAATGTATCTACCTTCGACCACTCTCTTGTAGCCATATAGCCTGACCCTGTCACACCAGTTAATATATGGACAAGGCTTTCAAGATGTAAAGCACTGTATATAAATGGGAGGATGAGAGAGGACGGAAGCATTTCCACAAAGGTAGAACTATTTAATACTGAGCATACACCATAAAGACAATCTCTGAATTATAAAATGACTAGTAAAATAGTATCACTTGGAGTTATAAAGAAAGATATGGACGTTCCATCCCTATGAATCATGGTACTGTCAAATTAAAACGATCTGTTTCTTTCCAGAGGTTTCAGACTCAATATTCCAATTACTGTAGTATTAGGTTTTAGGCTGCACTAGAAAACATCTAAATTACCTCACATCTGTGTGCACACACATGCAAGTGTGCATGTTCTCAAAACCAGCTGTCTGTTCAAGTACTTCTTGTCAGACTCAAGAACATCGTCCAGCTTCAGTTGACATTTTAAGTTATTCTTCAAAAGATCCCCAGAGAAACAAAACAGGAGATCTGCTACATATACTAGAACTACAGCCAGGAGCATGCAGGAATAGGATGGACACCAAAAGGAGCTACTGAGACTGGGGATCATGTAAGGTGGGGAAGAGAGGACCTCCAGGCTGGGAAGGAGCATCCCAATAATTCCTGCTGCCATTCCTACAGCAGTCCCTCAGCAGCTGTGCCCAGTGCCTGCTACCCCATTCTTCCCTCATACTTGGCAGCTGGTGCCCTGTAGGGTTGCCAACTTTCTGATTGCAGAAAATCGAACACCCTCACCCCTTCTCCGAGGTCACTCCATCCCCACTCACTCACCCTCACTCACTTTCACTGGGCAGGGAGCTGGGGTGCGGGAGTGGGCGACAGCTCCATTTGCGGGAGCAGGCTCTCATGTGTGGCCAGGGATGAGGGGTTTGGGTATAGGAGCGGGGTCCTGACGCCTGGCAACCCTAGTGCCCTGTGCCACCAGCAGCTGACGCACATGTTTCTGTCCCTCCCCAGGGCTGGTGACAGTGGCTGGAAAGTAGGACCAGGGAGTCTTATCTGCTGCCCAGATGTCAGCCTGAAGTCACCATGACTGCTCCAGACTATTCTCTAGAGCAGGGGTAGGCAACCTATATGCCGAAGGCGGCACATGAGCTGATTTTCAGTGGCACTCTCACTGCCCGGGTCCTGCTCTCATCTCCACCCATGCACACTCCACAAGCACATGCACATGAGAACAGAACATACCTGGGTCCCACTCTGAGTCACCTCTGAATATTTGGGGAAGATGAAAACAGACCCACTCTGCCCCGATATTTCCATTAGGGGGGCACTAGCCCCTCCAGCTCCCCAGTTCTGCTACCCCGATATTTGCTTGTTTGTCCCACGTCCCGACCAATGTTAGGTAAAGGACGCTGGACAAACAAGCAAAGGCTCTGGAGCCCGGAAGGGCTCGCGCTCTCCCCTGCCCCAAGTCCGCCCCCTCCTTCCCCCATTGGATTCCTCCCCAAATCCCCACCCCTTCACTGCCCCATGGGCTCCCTCCCCAAATCCCCGCCTCTTACCAAGCACGCCATGCCCAGGAGATGCAGGGGAGCGCGGAGCCGAGGTGAGTGAAGAGTCCGGCCTGGCCCCGAGCAGGCAGGACTCAGGCGCGGTACCTGGAGGGAGAGTAGGGGGCGGCCTGCGGGGCCAGCCGGCAGCTGTTCTCCTCACCTGGACAGCTGGACTCGGGAGCGTCTGGTTTTGGCGCCCGGGCCCAAACCCCCCCCGTGCCCGGACCTGCTGCAGGGACCCAGCACCGCGCACACTGCGCCCAGCCCCTGGCCAGTCACGTCTGAGCTGGCTGCCCAGCTGGTGCAATCCTATGGCGGAGGCATTGGCAGCCCAGCCCCGTTTGTTCCCCTGCGGGACCCGAGCAGGATAGGTGGCTGGGGCCTGCTGCCCCCACTCCATGGCCGCCCGCAGGATTGCACCAGCTGGGCAGCCAGCCCAGACATGACTGGCCAGGGGCTGGGCGCAGCATGCGCACTGCTGGGTCCCCGCAGCAGGCCCAGGCTTGGGGGATTCATGGGCGCCAGAGCCGCAGCCGCCAAGCTTGGCCAGCAGCCACTTCCTCCCCCCGCAGCAGTGGGAGTTGCAGCAGCGGCTGCTCCTGAGTCCTGCTGCCCAGGTGGGGAGAACAGCTGCTGCCTGGCCCCGCAGGCCACCCCCTACTCTCCCTCCCGGTACCGAGCCCGAGTCCTGCCTGCTCGGGGCCAGGCCGTACTCTCACTCACCCCGGCTCCGTGCTCCCCTGAGTCTCCCAGGCCTCCCTCCAGCGCTTGCGGAGGGAGGAGGAATCGGGGGTGGGGTTTTTTGTTTTTTTTTTGCTCTGCCGCCATTTTTTCCCCCCTCTACCCCCGCCCCCCTGATATTTTACCTGGGTGATCTGGTCACCCTAACGGGAAGGCAAGGGGAAATAGCACCTCACATCACAATATATTTTGTTTATGCCATAACACTTCTATTGACAGACATATGGGAGAGCTGTTGTTCTACCACATGAATAATGTGATCAATCTAATAAAAGCTTCCTCCTATTATCTTAAACACTCATAAAAATTGAGAATGTAACAAGCATTGCCAACCATTCACAAATCATGTCTGCCCCGCCCTCAAAAAGGAAGTGTGGGTGTGTGCATGTGTATATATATTGTGTGTTGGGGGAGTGAGAGTGTGTTGGCATGCTGTCTCTAAGTTCAGAGAGTGGCTGGAGGCAACTAGTCCTGAGGCAGGGGTGAGGATCCCCCCGCCCCAAACATCAGCCACCATCTCCCTTCCTAGCTCTATACAACACAGCAGTCAGTCCCAGATAGAGCAGAATTCTGAGTTAATGATTTGCTGTTTGCTGCCAAAGCAGAGTGGACAAAACTTCCCAGAGCTTTGAAAGGGGCATATGCCTGGGTAGCTGTGTGCCAGGGGTTGGCAACCTCTGACACACGGCTCACTAGGGTAAGCACTCTGGCGGGCCGGGCCAGTTTGTTTACCTGCCGCATTGGCAGGTTCGGCCAATAGCAGCTCCCACTGGCCGCTGTTCGCCATCCCAGGCCAACAGGGATGGCTGGAAGTTGCGGTCAGCACATCCCGCTGTCAGCATATCCCTTGCCCGCACCGCTTCCTGCCGCCCCCATTGGCCTGGGACGGCAGGTAAACAAACTGGCCTGGCCCGGTCCGCCCGGGTGCTTACCCTGGCAAGCCACATGCCAGAGGTTGCCAACCCCTGCTGTATGCAATGCAGCCAAGTCCAAAACAGTGAGCAGAGCAGTCACAGTGGGCATTGTGGGATACCAGGGGAGGCCAGTTATGACAACATAACAAATGGCAGCATCTACAGTGATGCTTTGTCGCTTTAACTCTGCAGCAAAAAGCTCTGTGCCTCTCACTGAGGTGGTTTTATTTTGTCGGCAAAACTCTCCTGTTTTGCCGACAAGTGTAGCATTATAGTGTGTCCACCTCCACTGTTCTGTTGGCAAAAGCTGCCTTTTGCTGACAAAATTGTGTAGTGTAGACAAAGCGTAAGGCAGAGAAAGACTATGGCCAGGTCTACACTTACCTGTAGATAGGCACTGCTATGATCGATGCAGGAGTGTCAATTTAGCAGGTCTGGTGAAGACCCACTAAGTTGATGATGGGAGAGTGCTCTGCCATCAACCCCAGTACTCCAGCTCCCCGTGAAGAGTAAGGTATGTTAGCGGGAGGGTGTCTCTCATCAACCCAACCGAGCGTAAATCAGCCTAAGCTACGCTGATTTCGGTAGTAGTGTAGACAATGCCTATAACTTGCCTTGGGTCCAAAGGAAGCTTCTAGTAGACCAGAAATTTAACCCTAGTCTCCACACAGCTAGGGTTCCACTCGAATCAAGCCATCTTCCTTCTGGCTAGCTTTCAACAACTCATCTTCATTTCAAAGTTATCTATTCTTAGTCTGGCAGCAAATACCTTAAGCCCTGATTTAGGAAGGCATTTAAGCTTATGTCCCATTGACTTTAACAGTATTTAAGAATTTTTCAGAACAACTGTTAAAATACAAGATGTTTGGATCCAATTCTATCACTATTACTCACAACCAGTGGTGTCTTATTCCATATAAATGTAGTAGAAGAATTGGGCCTGTTAATAACAACAGAAACTATCAGGAAACACATGAAAATGTATTTAATCTGCTCCACTTGATTAAACCTCCCACAACTCCTACTACTCATAGAAAAGGAATACTCTCCTCATTATTCACTGTTGTCCCTTTATCAATCTTTTCTACCCTCTGCTCACCATAGCCTGTTCGTACTAGAATCATTAAATTGTTTACACTAAATTGGACTAAGTTCCTATGGGACAGGACATTGCCTTACTTGTCTACAATGGACCACGGTGCTATATAAATAAAGCAAATATTTAAAGGGAGTATTTGAAAAGACATTTTGTAAAACATTTTTCCTGCATGTTGAGATAGCATTCATCTTATCTGAACGTAAATTTTAGTGAGCCTGCTAGTACTCATCAGTTCCTTAACATATGCGAGACTGCTATGCATGTTTTTCCATTTTAATTTACTTACACTAGCACAGATTCCTCTGAGAAAAGGAGGACTGTTCTGAGTCAGATGCAGTATTGCTGCTACCTATTGCTGTGAACTATCTAGTCACATTCCTCCTGCCAGCTGCTCACCAGACTGCTGTGAGGGGATCCAGATACTGAATTCCCATGTACACTGGTAAACTGGAGCACTGTTTTCTCCCTTGCCTTTCTGGTACATTTCCTGAACACAAATACTCAGCATATTCCCCCATTATGGAAATGGCACCCTTCAGCCCACCTACCTTAGGCTCCCAGAACCCCAAAGATATTACAATATCTTAAATACTCTGTCCCAGAACCCCACCCAAAGGCTTCAGGTTCACCTCTTTAACAGGGTTATGCAGCAGGTGCAGCACATAACAGACAGGTTTTGCACAGAAGTTTGACATTATTTCTCTTTTCTTAAGAGCACAAATCTATATAAAAATAATAAAACCTACACACATTTTCCTGCCTCCGTTTCCTCACCATTCCATTCTTTGGGCTGAGGTCACAGTTCTTTGGGCCCATCCAGAATCCTTTTGCTCCAGAGCACGGCTTGTTGTGTCCTGAAACACTGAGCCTTCTCTCCCCAACTTCTGCTTTGACTTTGGCCAGTCTGTGCCCTTCTATCCTGCTGCCCAAACCTCCTGTGTGGGTCTTTCCTCAGAAGTCCTTTTATAACCATTTGCTTTGGTCACCAGTATCTTTCTCCTGCTTTTGAGAATTTTCCATTTTCCCAACCTCAGTCCCCTGAAGAGTGAAAGCAAGACCTGGTCAGATGCCAAAAATCCTTTAACAATCACCTATTGTCTCGAATCTGCAAAGACATGACACAACCATGCCACCTAATGGTGGACAATGATTTCCAATGACACTGCTAGAAAATTATTCCCTAATAACAATATTTGTCTGAAGTTCCAGTTACACTTCATTGGTTTTTCTCCTAACAAAATTTTAAACTAATCCTTCACCAACTATTCAGACCTTTAACAAATACTAAAGTTGATGTGTGGACAACTCACCTTTTGTGACCACATCTTGACATAACTCAAGTTTAAATCAATGTCTAATACTCTGACAAAGCACATCTTTCAATACAGATTTCCAATGGACTCATTAATCCTTCCTTTACACAGCATTTCTGAAATTACTTTATTTTTGCCCCACAAGCACACACACGTTTGTACAGTATTCCCACCAACCTTCACCAAACTATAGGCCAAAGTCTTTTCTTACTTCTACTGGTGTAAATATGGAGTAAGTAAATTATTCTGGATTTACAGATGTCATCAACATCTGGCACAATGTTTATAGATACTTGCAATACATAAAGGTGTGCACTCCCAAGTGTTTAAATTTACTAAATATGTTTGGATTAGTTTTCTAGAAAGAGACTTACAATAGGATCTATAAAAAGGAGGGAAAGCATTTTGCTTAAAAGTACTTTAAAAGATTATTTGAAAAAGAAAAGCTGTTTCTGATGACGACCCTAAAGGTCATGATATCATTGCTTAGTAAAATAAATATTATACACTTAGGCTTGTACCAGAAACCCAAATCTCTAACTCTGCAGCTCAGTCCCATTTATATATATATTCTAAGATAATTGTGAATGTTCTAATTTACATAAAAACATTCTATTTTTAATCCTACTAGATCTTGGTATCAAGGATTACCCTGTGGAACTCTTATTAGTGTGGTTTAACAGAAATATTTCCATTTCAGTTTTATTTAGTTGTCTTTCAGTTTTACTGAATGTTCCCTTTGTGGATTATTAGAAAGTAAATCTGGTCACCCGCTCTACCTTCTCTATACTTAAGCATTGCTTTGTGGATCTGTCACATCCCAGTTTATTCATCTGGGGTGAAATCTTGAGTCCATTGAGGTTAATGGGGTGTTTAGCTGCAACTTCAGTTGGGCCAGAATTTCATTCCTCCTCTCTATACTTAAGTGTCAGTCTTTTCAATTGTTTTTCATTTGGAAGTACCTCCAAAGTTCTACTTCAAGATATTCAGTTTTTATACTGTGATCCCAAACTGTGTCTATAATGGGATGAATTCAAACACTAAAATCCAACATACTGACATATGAGCAAGTTTTACTGCTCCCAACTTAAAGACTGTTGGAATCTGGGGTTCTGGGTCCATCTCAAATACTTAGAAGAGCTCTCACTATGTGTTACTGTATATCAAGTGTTCCAATTTACTACTTAAATAGTTTCAAGTACCACTGTGGTTTGACATATTTGGTGTCACACAAACAGTGCCTGAGGACATTTTAATAATACTAGAAACAGGGAGTCAAGAAAGGTCTTGTGGGGAGGAGGGGTGTACAGGAAAGCAGTAAAAAGATGCAGTGAACCTCACATACAAATACTTACAGTGGCATATATCAAATTAAAATAAATAGGGTAGATAATGCAAATAATGACATAAACTACGGTAATTGCTTCTAAAAATACAATCATGCCAAGATCATATATTTTGCACTACGCAGGTTGTGAAAGTTAAACTCACCAATACTTTACTATACAGTGGGAACCACTACTGATTCCCAAATATGCAGCCAGCTCTTGGGGTTTCAGTTATAAAACCTATAGCCAGTGCACAAGATTTAGAAAGATGAAATTCCATATAGTACTGATAAGGTATATTTTCCAATCCATTACTTATTCAAAATGTCATAAAGAATCAACATCCTGCATAAACATATTAGACATATACATCGCTAATATCTACAGTGAAGCTAAAGAAAGTAGGTCAACACAGACATCACCAGCATTAGGCTAAAATGAGAGTAGCCATTTGAAAATGATGGGTTTAAAGGCATCCTTTGTGACCTTCATAAATATTTTGGTTACCTGTTTCCAAAGTTATAGTATGCAACATACCTTCTTAAATTACATGTAATTAATTTTTTCCAAAGATAAATACAATATGAGCATTCACCAAATTAAATGAAAGCCAAATACTGAACACTGGGATAAATGATTGGACAACTTAATAATCATCATCTTTCAAAAGTACTGTCAATCCTGTCAAGCTATAAAAAGCTACATATCTACAGTGACCAGAGCAACCAAATTTGTTTTCGTAGCATATGAAAGATGAGAGTTCGTATAAGGTGGGGTGGAAGTTGGAGGAAGGGGGACAACAAAGGGGAAAGCCAACCATTTGTTTTCTACACCTCATTTTACAACTGAGACTGCTAAGTAACAACATACAATGAGGGCTGTTGAAAGAAATTACTTCTTTGGAAGGTCAAAGTCCCATATTTTTTAAAAGCCAGTAAAAAGCTTAGGGCCCTATGTGCTAATGGATGGAATGCTTAACTCTCATAACTAGTCCAACTGAAATTACTGGGACTTTTCACTGTTGAAGCTGGGTTAGTTGGCAGCTTTGTAGCCTACTGGAGAGCTTTCTAGATTCTTATAGGGTTCCTATTACCATAATACTTGAGCACCAAATCTGACTGAACAAAAGTAGTCTGGTGTAAGGAACTGTTTGGAAACACTGTTTGCAAATCTGAGTTTCCAATAACAGTTGCAAACATAATAGCTTGTTTAAAATATAGCGTTGGTTACATCCATTTTGAAACAGGAAACATAAGCACTACAAGTGAAATTCATTTTTCAAAAAAGAACATGTAACAAGCAGCATCTTAATGCAAACAATGACACCAATATAATACAATTAAAATTTCAATACTGCTGAATTATATTATAAAATACTTCATAGCCCATTTCTAGTCAATGCTTTTTAAACAACCCTATACCAGGAACAGCATAGCTAATTATATTGTAACAGAGAAGCAGCAACATCTCAGATATTCTGATTTATCCCTGAATACATTTAGTTACCAAAGAAGTTTCAGAATTAAAACAAAACAATCTATCCATCCCATAAAGGTGCAATGTAAAACGTCACATGTACTTCTAGATCACTGGTCCAAAGATTTATTTTTTTAAATAAAATAATGGTACATTACATTTCCCAATTAAAAGTAAAAATTGGAATAGAACTACAATATTATTTCAGCCACACTACGCACTTTATAATGAACAGCAATGTATTCATCTACACATTGAACCACATAAGCCAAAACAGTAATACAGTACTACACATGTACAATACAGTCTACTTAACATTACTGTTGCAATCTATTAGGGTTCCCTCCCCACTCTAAACTCTAGGATACAGATGTGGAGACCCGCATGAAAGATCCCCTAAGCTTATTTCTACCTGCTTAGGTTAAAAACTTCCTCAATGCACAAATTCCTTCCTTGCTCTTAGTATCACTCCCATCACCAAGTGACTTAAACAAACATTCTGAGAGAGCCACTTGGAGTCCTATCTCCCGCAAAATATCCCAAGCCCCTACACTCCCCTTCCTAGGGAGGCTTAAGAATATCCTAACCAATTGGTTACAAAGTGAGCCCAAATCAAACCCCCTGGGTCTTTAGCTCCCTCCCCGGGATGGGCCTGGCCAATGGTGGAATCCTTCTGTAAGGGTCCATTATGGAAGAATAGAGGGTACTGTTGTTATTGGCACAGCTTCTCTTCCACAGAGAAGAAAGGAGATCTATGACCAGAAGGTTCCTCCATAAGGATCTAAGTGGCACACACTGTAGGGAATATGTAAAAGCAGCAAAGAATCCTGTGGCACTTATAGACTAACAGACGTTTGGAGCATTGAGCTTTCGTGGGTGAATACCCACTTCGTCAGATGCATGTAGTGGAAATTCCAGGGGCAGGTATATATATGCTATAGCAAAGCAAGCTAGAGAATAATGAGGTTAGTTCATCAGGGAGATGAGGCCCTGTTCTAGCAGCTTGAGGTGAGAAAACCAAGGGGAGAAACTGGTTCTTGTAGCTGGCAAAGCCTTCACTCTGAGCTGATGATGTCAATATTGCAGACTGAACTGAAGCTTAGCAAGTTTCTCTTTGAGTCTGGTCCTGAGTTTTTTTGCTGCAGGATGGCCACCTTAAGGTCTGCTATGTGTGGCCAGGGAGGCTGAAGTACTCTCCTACAGGTTTTTGTATATTGCCATTCCTAATATCTGATTGTGTCCATTTATTCCTTTTCCGTAGAGACTGTCCATTGGCGATGGTACATAGCAGAGGGGCACTGCTGGCATATAATTGGCGTAATTAACATTGGTGGACGTGAAAGGTGAATGAACCCGGTGATGGTGTGGCTGTCTGGTTAGGTCTTGTGCTGGTGTAGATATGTGGGTAGAGTTGGCATCGAGGTTTGTTGCATGGATTTGGTTCTGAGCTAGAGTTACTATGGTGCAGTGTGGAGTTGCTGGTGAAATACATTTCAGGTGGCAGGTTGTCTGTGAGAGAGGATT
>NC_133783.1:53479401-53506560 GCF_003597395.2 Chelonoidis abingdonii
GAGGTCTTTCTGATGAGACGAGGATGGCCCGCCACTCAGCGCCTGTGAAAGTGTGGGAATCATTCGATGCCAGGATGGGTCTTGGTACCAGATCCCTGATGCATGGCCAGGCATGGCGGGTTTGCAGTGCGTGCGGAGGCTGATGTGACTGGCCTCAGGCTGAAGGGTCTGTTGGTGCTCTGAACTCTCGAGAATCCTGCTCCTTCCACATCGATATCTTTCTATGATCGCATTCCAAGCTGACCACATGTACGAAGGGAAAGCTTACTCGTAGGAAAGGAGAGGGATGCGGGAGTAAGGCACAGAGATGGCTAGGGGTTCGGGATTGGGGCATTGGACACTGCAGAGTCGAGGTTTACATCTGAACCCTGGTATGTCTCCCTACCAGAGCGCCTATCAATCCATTCGATATATCTGGATGTTCCTGTTTATAAGGATCAGTCTCCTCATTTACTCATGGAATGATGCAAGAGTATAACGAAAAAATCTTGACCTATCACGATGGATGGCCTGACTGGTGTCCAAAGATTCATCGGCAGAGTCTTCACATCTAAGTTGTGGTGAACTTAGAGTATTTGCTATTCAAGTATCAACATACACTTTTTTGCGCTCCACGAAGCACGTCAACTAATCTACAGATCTAGATTACTATACAAATGAAGACTCTTGTTATGTAATAAGAAGAGTAACGAATTATTAGAGTAGAGATTTGATGTAATATACTGGACGTAACAAATGAATGAATAACACTGCTTGTAACTTCATTTCTAGATCCTTAAGACCAGTTGAACATCATGCATTATAAATTGTGTGTTTCAACCTTGTACCTTCTCATAACTCAAACACTGAGCACAGACTATCCACGTTCAAAAAAGCATTCAAATCTAAAAATTCTATATTCAACTTAACATTTTTGTCGCCTTGTATTACACAGTCCTGTACATTAATTTTAATTCCAGTCCACAATAGTAAACTGTGCTTATCAATAAACTATCGTGTGAACATCTTACATAATTCATTTTATGACTGGGCAGAGCAAGAGTAAGATTGATCACGACAGACGGGTAAAACACAAGATGTACAACGTGCTATCAGCTACAAGCACGTCGTATTTGGTTGTATATGTGCATCAGACTTCGTCTTACAGACTACGAAAGAGGATAGATGTGTGTACTGTTAACAGGACTTTAACAATCTCCGCGGTTCGCTAAGACCGAGAGGACATCAAGATAAAAACTCACATGTGGATTCTAGAGCAAGAGCTATATCGATCTCTTTCGACTAGAAGGCATCGGCAAAGCTCACTATCTTTATTGAACGAGGACATTTACTATAATACATCCTACATTTAACAAGCGTACATCTGTTTAGATCGCACTGGCGTACACTAATTTTGCACGCTCGGTAGCAGTCATGGTTCGCCAGAGCTAGAAATACAATGGCAGAACGGTACATAGGAAGTGCTAGTGGAAGATCATATAGACAACTTATATACAGAGAGGATGGATATGAGACCAAGGTCGCCTAATGATCGGGTGCCACGTTTGTACACAACGAACAATTCTCATTTTAACATTATGGGGATGATCTGAAGATTGACTGATCTCACTCCGCTTGATTTGAAGAGAGTTTTGTTGTGCACTTGGGAACCTATAAGGCTTGAAGACATTTTATGGCTAGTACACTACGATTAAAGGGTTTTTTAATGTTGTAGAAATTGTTTAAAACACTTAGGTTAATTCGGAATGCTGTTATTAAAGGCGTTTCCCCCGTGCAGTCCAAACTTGCTAGAACGAACCTGGGTTCTCCCATCAGTCGGTACATTTTCTCTCAAGAAGTAAGCTTAGCATGCTCGGTGGGCCAATCGAATAATTCCAGAACCAGTGTATTAAAGCATGCTCCCAAAATAAGCAAGAGAAGGCCTCTGTAGCAAATTGGAATCGTGTGAGCGTCGCTAGACTGCTTCATGAGCTCCAAGGTTCGATATTTGAATATCTTAGGGAAGGAAATAGATAGCGAATTGAATCTGGATAATTTACCAAAACCCTTAAGGATCCAAGTCTTAAACATTGTGACTGTTGAGGACTAGAGGAGCTTTCGTCTTTAACTATCGACGTAGACACTCCTATAGGGTTCCCAGCGAGGGATGGATCTTATTAGGCATCACCACTCCGAGAATGGTACGGGAGTGCCATGAGGCAAAATATAACAGTGGCCTTCTTCCATTAAGTTCACCTGACAATGCAAGTGCTGTAAACAAACAACAAATGCTTTATACAAATAATCAAGAAAAGCAGCTAAGGGCTTAATGCCTAAAGGCATTCTAGTGTCATCAGCTTTAGCTAGATAACCCATCAGAGAATATTTCATTTTACAAGCTTTTGAAATTTAATCAAAGATTAAGTTTGACCTAGCCCTTGTACTATTTAGGATATGCTGTGACTGGCATCCAGCACAGATATAGATAACCCTTTGGAGCGAGCATTCCTGGCTCTATAAGCGTCTACTGCTGATCATTGTACAAAAGAAGATCCAGAGGCTTCCCTCTGTCATTCACAATCCTCCTGACAATTAGCCGCATGTTCCAGGGTTAAGATCAGTTACAAAACCCCAATCCTTCACACGTGCTTACATATCATTTTAAACTGTAGTAGCATGCAGGATGAAACCGCTTTAAAATACACCTTCCAATTTTGCCCTCCTGTTCCAAGTCAGTCAAAACCTCCTATGGAACAAACACAAGTCATCAAGTTCTCTAAGACGGAATGGTTCGCCTGCGCAGAGAGGTCAGGCATTACTGCAACATCTTTGCAACTATTTTGGCCTGCCACCCAAGGCCTGTGAAAGTGTGGGATCATTGTCCAGGATGGGTTGTAGATCCCTGATGATGCATTGGAGGGGTTTTAGCTGGGGGCTGTATGTGATGGCCAGTGGAGTCCTGTTGGTTTGTGTACCCAGAAGCCTTCTACTATCTATCTTTCATCCATCCCAAAGCAACATTTAAGGAGTAATCTTACTCTGGTAACAAATTCCCTATAGAGGAAAAGCTAGGTTACCATGGAATCAGTCAATTAATTTTGACACCTGCTTACTAAGATTGATCAATCATCTTTGATGTCTCTCTGCTAGGTTGCTATTCCTCAATTTAGAAGAAAAAAAAATACTCTCATTTGAGAATTAATGGGCCCCAAGACTCCCAAGAGTCTTTCCCTTATGTTAATACTTTCAGTGTTTGCTAATTCAAGTCACTCATTCCCGAAGCTCAACTAATTATAGATCCTTATCCAAGAAGACTTTATTTTAAAGAAAGATCCCAGTTCTTTGTGTATTACGCCTCACCTTAAAATCCCAAAGAATCCCAACACGCTTTTCACCTCTACCAGTCAAGTTGAAATCAGTTAAAAGTTCGTTTTTAACCTTGTACCCATTCTCTCATACACTTCAAACCACTGGAGCACAGAACTCCACTTTAAAATATAGGCATGTTCAAAGTCATAACAAAATTCTATATTCAATTAACATTTTTGTACGCCTTGTATTTACATCCTGTACATTAATTTTAATCGCATGCACAATAGTCCAACATGCTTATCAATAACATCTCTACTCTTGTTGAAACATTCTCTACAATAATTTTAATTGATTGGAGCAACAAGAGTCAGTAAGGTTGCAGACAGTCATCACCTACAAGTGTCACTGTGAAAAACCTAAGCCATGGGCTGCACATGTCTGCAGCAGATGGTTCTGCCTCAGACAGATGAGATAAGCTAGTTCCATTATAACAAGAAAGCCTCCCCGTATTCTGCACAAGTCAGAAAGGCTTTCAAAAAAATCACATGGTTGCAAGGCAAAGCTTATATCACTTTCACCCATATTCCAGCCGCTATCTATTCTAGACATTTACAATACACTAATCACCACACTGTTAAGCACCTAACTAAATTTCACAGCTTGTAAGTCATTTGTGCTACCAAATAATGGCAAACTTTACATAGTCCCCACTTAGAGTAATAGACAAATTGGGAAAGTCTTTACAATGCTATATTACCACCACATCATTTTTAACACAGTACGGTACATTTTTCTTCTCAAAAGTAAAGCTTTATGGCACTCAATATCAATAACTTTTCCAGACCAGTGTATCTTTAAAAGCAGTTCTCCCAAATAAGCAAAAAGCTCCTTCTGTAACAAAATTGTAATGTTGGCATCAGTGACACTTTTAATGATATGCACCCTAGAATAGAGTAGCTAATAGCAAATGCATTCTGATTTTACCAAAACCCTTAAGGATCCAAGTCTTAAACATTGTGCACTTAACTAAGGAAATGTTGTCCTTTTAATATGCAGCTAGACCTTCCTCTAGGTGGGGGATGGATTATTAGCATTCTACTGGAATTGAGTAGAGTGCCATGAGGCAAAATATAACCAGTGTGCTTCTTCCCATTAAGTTCACCTGACAAATGCAAGTGCTGTAAACAAACAACAAATGCTTTAATACCAAATAATCAAGAAAAGCCAGCTAAGGGCTAATGCCTAAAGGCATTCTAGTGTCATCAGCTTTAGTAACCCATCAGAGAATATATTCATTAATTACAAGCTTTGAAATTTAATCAAAAGATTAAAGTTTGACCTAGCCCTTGTACTATTAGGATATGCTGTGACTGGCATCCAGCTACAGGATATAGATAATCCCTTTGGAGCGAGGCATTCCTGGCTCTATAAGCATGTCTACTGCTGATCATTGTACACAAAGAAGATCCACAGAGGCTTTCCCTCCTGTCATTCACAATCCTCCTGACAATTAACCCATGGTTCCAGGGTTACTGATCAGTTACAAAACCCCAAATCCTTCACACGTGCTTAACATATCAATTTTAACTGTAGTTAGCATGCAGATGAAACCGCTTAATATCTACACCTTTCATATTTGCCCTCCCTTTTCCAAGTCAGTCAACAACTCACTAATGGAACAAACACAAGATCATCAAGTTCTCAGGGAAATTCCGCTCTTCCCAGAGCAGGTAGATTATTTATCCAACACATTTTGCAACTGTTCCTTAAGAGAACTAGAGTGACTTGTCTGCCTGAAAAGTATGCTCATTTTGCTCACCTGCACGCAGAATAATACTTTTTTTTAACATTCATAATTATTAAAGACAATATGGAAGCCATCTTGTTCAGCTTTCATTTGCCAAAAGAGGGGAAAAACATTTACCCAAATCTAAACAGGTTTTCAATAATTTAGTTGACAGTATTCTCTCTTTAAATTCCTCTTGAAGACATAATTTGTGATGTTGCCTCTCCCAGATATCAAGCACATTGTTACTGTTAACTAGATATCATATGACATTTTTCAGCTGTAGATCTTAAAGTGCTTCATAAGAAAGGGCAAGTACAATTTAGCCATATCTGATAATGTAAAGAAAACAGAGAGGCTAAGTGATTTGTCTAAGGTCATGCCACAGATTAGTGGCAAACTGGAAGCAGAACACTGGTCATCTCACTCCCAGCCTAGTATCTTATCCACTGAGCTATGCTAACGTCCTTTTAAGCAAGCTTAGAAAAGGATCAGAGTGACAGCGCTAGAAACTCAATCTTCCATTGTATCCACAGAATAGATAAATCAGGGTATCAGTGTATGCTTGCCGCACACCCGTCCAGTCAACATGTATTAGTCCACTTTCAGGCATGAAAACATAGTTCAGTCTCTTAGACTCATTCAGCCCTTGCAGGGAGATTTCATAAGTTAAGCACCACCACACCCTCTTCCCACAGAACCATAATTAACCCATATTATATTGTTCAATAATGAATGGAAAGCATATGTATATGATGCTAGGTGTGTGTTAATTAATGCCTGTCTTGTTAGAGCACTTGAAAGAAGGTTGGTGGGAGGAGGAGTGGAATAGGAGAAAGATTTTTAGTCCCCTGAAGGAAAATCATTCAAATGTATTAACGTTTTTTCCTTCACCAGGGAAGTTCCTGGAGATACATGTCATTTTCGTAAGGGTCCCAGAAAGACAGCAGTATTTCCTTAACCTCTGTATCATTTTAACATTAGCCTTAATACAATTTTTAAAACTATATTCATCAGTTCAACATCTAATCTGTATTTGTGGGGGAGAGGAGGGAGTGGACTTGTGTGCAGTGGGCCTATTTCATCTCCAACTTCTGTAACCTACTTCAGTCACACACCCACAAAATCATGCCAGGCACAGGCAAACACAGCAGGCATCTGCGCAGGGGGCGGAATGATCATATATTAAGCAGAGACTTACTTGAACCGGCCCTGGCAGTGCTGGCACTGGTCTCCTACCCAGCCCTGGTCACAGAGGCAGGTGGAGTTGACACACCGCCCGGAGAAGCAGGAGGTCCTGTCGCAGGGCTTGGACTGGGACACCTGGGCATAGAGCACCAGGTACAGGACGCCGTAGAAGAGCAGCCAGCTGTTCATATCCAGCAGCGAGGCGGAGCAGCAGGGGGAAGAGGAACAACGTCTCCAGACTCCGTGGGACGCAGGGGAGCCTGCCACCCTCCGCCAGGCGCTCCCCGGATCCATCGTCGCCGCCGGACGCGCGGACTCTGCCGGGCGACGCGGCACAAACCCCCGCCCAGTTTCCCGACCCGCGCCGGACGGCGGCACTGCGAGACTGCGGGCGGCCCCCACTCTCAGCAGCCGGAAGACCGTCCTGGAGAGAATTAATCCTGTCAGGACGAGCCAAACCCCCCCTCCCCGCCCCCAGCGCCGCAGCCACCCGTGAGGTAAAGCCTGTCCCTCGCTGTCTCCCTCCACGGAGGGGGAGCCTGGCTAGTGACCCTGCGGTCCCGCCTCACCAGCTCCCCCCTCTCCTCTGATAACGGGACTGCCCCCCGCCGCCCCCAGGCAGCAGCTGCCGCCTCCTCCCCCCTCAGCCAGGGACTGAGCGCTCCCGAGCCCTCTACTGCATCGCCCCACCAGGCGGCCCCGGAGCTGGGGGGGGGGGGGGGGGGGGAGCGTTCAGTCGCAAGCGGAGGGGCGGGAGCTCTTATCTGCCCCTATTCCCCCTACTGGTGGGGGGAGTAACAGCCAGCTGCTGTCCCAGCCGACAGTTTCCAAGCAGCCATTTTCCAGGGCTCATTATAATCTCCGTTCAGCGCCGCCTGGCCGGCTCGATGCCTACCCACCCCCTTCCTCCCTGGGTCTGCTCGGAGCCGCCGCTCTCTCCGCCAGGCCCGTAGCGCGAGCGCGGTTGCTCCTCTCTGGCGGAATCGCCGTCCCCCACCTCAGCCTCGCGGGCGCGCGCGGCTCAAGCGCCAGCCCAGGCTGATGATGGTGCTGCCGGCGCTGGAGCAACTGCCCTGGGAAGGATGCGGACTAAGAGCCCCCTAGAGTGGGGGTTATTTCACCCTCGGCCAGCTCCCTTGTCCCAAACACCTCTGCCCGCCTTCCCCCATTAAATAAATAAATAAACCTGTGCTGGTGGCTGCCGGTCAACAGAAATCCCTCCCCTCCATGCTAAAGAAAGGGCTGAGATTGCAATGCTTTCTCCCTCCCAGCCAGCCACCCACCCTCCTGCTGCTGCTCCTCTTGCTCCTGCTGCAGCTGCTTCACATGAGAGACAATCCAACTACCCCACAAAGAGAGCTGAGCATGTGCAGCCGAAGAGCCCCTTAAAGGCACAGCGCGTTGCGCTGTTGGCTGGGGTTTGCACGAGGGAGGGACAGCGCACTGCGCACACGGGGTTGTCGTCTTCTTAAACAAGAAGTGAAGCGGCTCTTCCAAACCTTCAGCGGAGCACGCGGAGGAAGATTTCAAAAATATTTCTAACCGCTATGACACGCTAAAGGGAAAAACCACACGATGGTTTGGTTTTATTTCAGAGCGCCCTGCCTTATTCAGGGGTGACTTTCCTCTTTCATACAGGACAAATCGCTGGATAGGAGGAAAGCCATTCCTGTTTCCAACACCAGATTTAAAAAAAAAATTTTAAAAAAAGGCAGCGGTAACACGAAAGTAAGAGAAGGAGCAAAGTACAATGACTTTCTCAGTATCAATGTAATTTTACTGCATTCTTATTTTCGCACATTTTCTAGAATGCATTCAAAATAAACAACCACCAACTGCAGAACCACCACAATTTACCATGTACTATTCACCATCTGACCCACACTCCATCTACTATCCATCTCCAATATTCCAAACTTATAAGCAGCTACAAACAGTTGTTTTTATTGATTTATTTTCCATACCACCTTTCTATGTTAAAACTGAACACACACAGAGAAGAAGTTTGGGGACTTTGCTGTCTATCCATAGGAGAGAGAGAGAGACAATGGTCACTACCTTCTGAAACCTATACATAACCCTCAGGTTGAGAATTTATGATGTAGAATCATAGAACTGTAGGACTGGAAGGGACCTCAAGAGGTCATTTAGTCAAATCCCCTGCACTCAAGGCAATGTAAGCATATAAGCAATGTCTGATGTAACAAAAATTGTGTGAAAGGAGAACCAGTTCCATTACTTAGTGTTTTGAAAGAGATGAACCTGAGTGACACAGTTAGTTTCTCAAATTAGATCCAAATCTGAACTTTCAAAAAAAATCAGTGACATTCATATTTGGTTTTCTGGCTTAGCCCATGAAAGAGACAGGCCCATCTTTTCTTGACTCATATGCTTACCTGAACTTCCCCAAAAGCCAGGAGACTGAAAGGAACCCAGTGCTTAGTGTAGTAGGAAGGGAGCCCGAAACATAAGGCCTGGTATCAGAAGCCTGGTATGGTCTAAAGTAGTGGACAAAGCTTTGCTGCTATAAAGCAAAGTTAAGTTGTGAGCAAGAGCCAAGTCCTGCTCACATGCTCATAGAACCTGGCAAAGAACAGGGCTGTTACTGCAAAAACACACACGTTCCTAAGAAAAGCTAGGCACAGGACACTCACGCAAACAAAAACACCCCAATACCAAGTATTGTACAAACATCCTCCCCGCAAATATAACAGGAACATGCTGATTTCTCTTAAAAGATAAGGTCAGGATGACAGTATAATAAAAAAGATGTTTTGACTGAACCAACATGTACAAGGTAATGGGTGGTAAAAACCCACGTCAGGGGGCGGTAACCAATCCTCTCAGAGGGGCAATACATAACTTATTTGCATTGACGTATAAAATGAAGCCGCAAAGCGAGTCTCTCTGTCTAGCCTCAGGAGGAACAGAAAGTCCGGCCGTTCACTGAGCTGGTCCATTGTTACAGGCATACATGTATTAGCGGTCCAGTAGAGTCTGTGGAATATGGGTACTCAGAGCCATCCCTTGGGCAGAGCGAATCGGGGCAATAGCCCTGGGCCCTGCACTTCAATAAAATTGGGACTATCCCAATATTTAGCCCTTTATCTCATGTCCTGACAGACACCATTTGTCCTGATATTCAGGTGAGGAGGCGGGGAGGTGAGGTGGGCGGGCGAGCAGCATGAGGAGGAGAACAGGGAAGTGAGCAGCGGGTGAGAAGGCAATGTCTGGAATGCAGAGAAAAGCCAAAGCTCCAATACAGCAACGAGGCCAAGCAAGGCCTCAAGAAATTCAGCATTCCCACTGACAACTGGAAAAATCCTCCCTACAATCGTTCAGGTTGGAGAAGACTGGTGCAGCCACCACGGAGAGGTATTGGAGAGCCCAGGCTGAAGCCCACAAGTGAACCAGGAAGCAGAGTATGCTTCAACTTCCATCTGGTAATTGGACCGCTAGCCTCTGTAAGAAGGATCGCTGCTCACGCATTGGGCTCTTTTCCCATACCATTGCTAAGCATCACTGACCAGCCAACTTTGTCACATCTTTCATCCGTCAATTCAAGATGCTGGGCAGCCATATAGAAGTCCCAACAAAGATCAGGGGCCCATTGTGCTAAGCAAATATACGTCTTGAAAAGCCTATACGCTTAATAGACAAGACAAATACAGCATGGGAGAGGAAAAAGAGGATGAGAGATAAAGTGTTTTGCCCAAGGTCACCCCAGCAGGGCAGTGTCATGAATAAAACCCTAGCATCTGGACTTAGTCCAGAGCTCTATCCACAGGACCACACTGTCCCCCTAACCAAAATCTAGAGAGATTACTTCATTTTTCTGAATTTCTTTTCTTCATTATTAAACATCTTTCTTTGTATGGGTTTTGTAATGAATCAGTGAGCTCATGCAATGTGTGAAGAAATGGAAAGTATAATGCTGCTTTATACTTTATGAAAAAAGCTCAATCCCGAATTTATGCTGAACAGTCTGTTAATGACATTTAATTTGGCACAATTAAGTCTACTGAACAACCATCTTCTGTTAAGGAGTGATATGAGACCAACAACTGAGTTAATTTAAGATTAAGTATAAAGATACAACTTGAGTTCAAAGATCAGTTATTCATTTCAGACCACATGAAAATTTTTGTTCAATCCAGAAGGAAGAGACCCTCATAAATAATCTTCAGCCCATGTTCAGCATTCTCTCTTGATTCTTCCTTACTCCTCTTATGCCAAAGAACAGAGTAGGAAAAACTCCTCCATCTTTCTCTAACATCTGATGCAGATTTTGTTTCAGACTTATGGAAGCCAGCCAAGTTTTTAAAGCAGTCAATCAAAGCAAAGGTAATTCCAAAGGGGCACTGCATCCCTTTAACAACCAAGAGCTCTGTTCAGAAGCTCAATTATCAGTTTTCCAGCAGTATGTTTGTTCATTAAACACCAATTTTCCTTCCTAAGTATAATCATGAAAAGTACATAGAAATGAAAGGAAAGGAAAAATTATGAAAAGAAGTATATCACAGTGGTTCTCAAACTTTCGGACTGGTGACCCCTTTCACATAGCAAGCCTCTGAGTGCGACCTCCCCTAATAAATTAAAAACACTCTTTTATATATTTAACACCACTATAAATGCTGGAGGCAAAGTGGAGTTTGGGGTGGAGGCTGACAGCTCATGACCCCCCAGATAATAACCTTGTCACCCCCTGAGGGGTCCCAATCACCAGTTTGAGAACCCCTGGTATATCAGGATGATGTATTTTTGATGGTCAACTAGAAGACTTATGGGCATGTCCATCCTTACCCATATGCAAACTACAACCTGTGTAGGGCACTAGGAAATTTGGGTTCCCCAAATTGGCCCAAATTTCCTGGTGCCCTATGCCGCTGCATGTTGCTCCAGCGGCCAGCCCAATCCCCAGGCCAGAAATCTGCCCCTGTTCCTGTCCTGCTCCCACTCCTCCCCTTCCCCTCAGCCCCTGCCCCTGCTCTGCCCCCGCTTCAATTCTTCCCACCCCCGCCAGGCCCCACCCCCACCCCCACTCCACCCCTTCCCCTGAGCTAAGCCCTAGGGGACTGTGGCAGGAGTCGGGCACACCTGGCACTCACCGGGTGGCGAGGAGCGACCCGGCCCCAGCCCGCTCTGCATTGCTGGCTCGTGCTGGGGAGCAGTTTCCCCCTTGTCCCCCAAGCCTGCTCGTGCCCCCTACAGACCTTGGGTGTAGCCCCCCACCATGGGGGGCTGCGTAGGGCACCACAATGTCTAGGGATGGCCCTACTTATGGAGCTATGCTGGGAGACATTCCCAACCTACGCAAAATTCAACTTACGCAAGGCGTTCCGGAACAGAACACTTGGTAAGTCAGGGAGCTTCTGTACTGGGAGTCTTAAGACTTTGGAAATTATAAAAAAGTAGAAAGATTTATTTCAGTTGAGCAAAACAGTAATGAGTTCTATGGCTAAAATAACTGAAGACCTCTTTAGAGTTTTCTGAGTGTAGGAGAAGAGCAAAGAGGAAACATGCATTTGCTAACTGGATAGGTCAAACAGCTGTCTCTTTAGCTGAACAGTAACTGGCCATCCATGTAAATGAAGGAATACAAACTTTTTGGGTGTTGTGTATCACACCAGTTCAGTTCATTATAGTTTTCATAATCCTAGTGAATGAGAGATATCATAGAATCATAGACTATCAGGGTTGGAAGGGACCTCAGGAGATCATCTAGTCCAACTCCCTGCTCAAAGCAGGACCAATCCCCAGACAGATTGTTACCCTTGTTCCCTAAACGGCCCCCTCAAGGATTTAGCTCACAACCCTGGGTTTAGCAGGCCAATGCTCAAACCACTGAGCTATCCCTCCCCCCGGACACCAGTACTAATTCTCTGGTACTCTAATTTAATGAGGATTTTTTCTATCAGTATGAGTTAACAAATGTATCTGCTGGCTGAAAGCTAATCTGTCAATTCTTTCCATCATTATATGTAGGACTTTTCTTGGATGTGTCAGTCTGAATCATTCCTTTCTCATGTGCTTGATACAGAAATAGTCTTCACTATTAAAATTCCAACTCAAAAGCAAATAAGTATGTGACTAACTCATTCAGCTAGAAAAGGGTTTAAGTTACTGAATGAGGAAGAACAGTTTAAGCTTAGATAAAGAAGAGACTCTAAGGCTTTGTCTACATTGGCAAATGAAAGATAAAACTTTTATCAATCAGAGGTGTTAAACACACACACCACACAACCCCCGAAAGACAAAAGTTTTGTCAATGACAAGCGCTGGTGTGAACGCCGACAATGTGCTCTCCTGCCAACAATGCAAATGCCGCTCTTTGAGGGTGGATGTTTTTTGTTGGCAGGAGAGCAAACAAATAGCGGGACTTTTAGCGACACAGCAATATTGCTAAAAGCTGTGTAGTGCAGTGTAGGAATATTCTCCTGCCGACTACGCTAATGCCTCTTGTTGGGGATGGAAGTTTTTTGGCAGCAGGAGCTCTTTCCTGCTGACAAACAGCAGCTACACTGCATGCCTTTTAGTGGCATGGCTGTAGTGGCACAGCCAAGTGATGCTACAGGAGTGAGTTTGAACAAACCTCTTCAGGAGCATGCTTCCAATGTAGCAGGATGCTCTTCTTACAATTACAGACTAAAGATTGTAATAGGCACATACTATGATATAGGGGTAGGCAGGGTAACCCACACAATAAAAAGTAGAAGCACTTCAATAGAGAGAAACAAGGCAACAAATACAAAGGCTTTTTAAGCTATTGCTATACAAAGCTTAGGTGCTAATACAATAAGAGGAAAAAACTTACTGCGACATTTGTGGGGCTAACTAGCAGAACAGCTAAAAATGCTAAATTTCTACCTATATATAGGACTATATTGTGCACTTTAAACTATAGCCCTCATTGTGGGAGGGTGTGGAGTGGGTGCCAGGCAGTAAGAGCACAAAAGCATATAGTCCGTGAGCCAGACAACTTTTGTGATCATCTGGATGGGCAAGTTTCCATCTTTTTTTGAAAGGTCCATGCATACACATTACACAAATACGTATTGACCTTTCTGCATGGCAGCTTAAAGGTGAAGTTAGGCCTGTTTCCATGGAAATAGTATATGTAAGGGTAAGCACACTGTGTGAAAAATGGGTATGGGCCATCTTTTGACTAAAAAGGAATACATCTTCAGCCAATTTGGGGTAATTACAGTTTTTATTAAAATAATAATTATGCAAATAAGAAATTTGCATAACCATTTCAGTGGCAACTGCCAACAATCTAACAGGGGAGCCATGCTTCATGTGAAAAAATATTTTGATTCTAAAGGCATTATTATTTTTCAACTTAAAATGAAATTTAGTTAGTTGTATATTGTAATCTAAGATTTATGGGTTTGTCTCTTTATTTGCTTCACAACTGTGATGCATTTGTGATTACTGAATAAACAATGGAATCTGATTGAGAAGGTCTCAAATAGCACCCACAAACAGAGCATAAGTCTAAAAACACATGTGATATGTGATGTGGATGCTCCTTTCTCTGATCTAACCAAACCAAGATACCTGGAATCACGGAATAATCTTTTAAGAGCAACACAGATCCAAAAAGGTGCTGCCATTACGCAATATAAAAAGACACCGAAGAAGGACCTAACATATTTTATCACCTAAATTGTTAAAAGATCTTCACATACAAGAAAACTCTGCCATACCTTGAAAAACAAGCAAAACTTTCCAGCTGTAGTGAAGAAATTGGCCATGAATCACACAAATCAATAAGTAGAATGGGATCATCATCCACAAGAGAATATAGAAGTCTTTATGTTTTTATGATCAAGTATTGAAGTACATGAAAGGAACCAAGTCCTGAGGGCCACTGTGTCAAACAGTAGATCTCAGGTCAGATAGGACCAGATGGAAGACAGCAGGAGAAGAGATGGACAGAAGGATATTGACTGTTACATCAAGGGAGCAGGGAGCAGCAGAAACACTATCACAGATCTTATTATAGAGCCTACAAAACAAGATCGATGGAAAAGCACAAGTGTCATCCAGGTGAAGATGATGATATGTTGCACTCTATGAAAGAAAAAGCAGCATATTATAGGCTATTCAATTATATCTTCAGACTTGTTTTCAAAGTCTTGTGTTGTATCAATGATGAATCTCTCACAGAAACTAGTGGTCAGTACGAGGTCTCTTCGTATTGAAAAAAAAAATCAAGCCACAAACAAAGAAACAAATGTGCCCTTGTTGTCAAGAAGGCTACCGGCATATTTGGCTGTATAAGTAGGGGCATTACCAGCAGATTGAGGGACCTGATCATTCCCATCTATTCGGCATTGGTGAGGCCTCATCTGGAGTACTGTGTCCAGTTTTGGGCCCCACACTACAAAAAGGATGTGGAAAAATTGGAAAGAATCCAGCAGAGGGCAACAAAAATGATTAGGGGGCTGGGGCACATGACTTATGAGAAGAGACTGAGGGAACTGGAATTGTTTAGTCTGCAGAAAAGAAGAATGAGGGAGGGATTTGATAGCTGCTTTCAACAACCTGAAACTAGTTGAAACTAGACCTGAAACTAGACTGTTCTCAGTGGTATCACATGACAGAACAAGGATAAATGGTCTCAAGTTGCAGTGGGGGAGTTTTAAGTTGGATATCAGGAAAAACTTTTTCACTAGGAGGGAGGTGAAGACTTGGAATTGGTTACCTAGAGAGGTGGTGGAATCTCCTTGCATAGAGGTTTTTAAGGTCAGGCTTGACGAATCCCTGGCTGGGATGATTTAGTTGGGGATTGGTCCTGCTTTGAGCAGGAGGTTGGACTAGATGACCTCCTGAGGTCCCTTACAACCCTGATATTCTATGATTCTATTAAACATGTTTGGAGAAAACTGGAAGCAAAATTCAGTAATAGCCTGGAGATTATATCAGATAATAATGCCAAATGTGGTGATACCAGATAACCTTTCTGCAGCAATATTAATTAAGGAGAATCTAAGAATAGCCTCTGAGCTGGATGCACTTTTGTCAGAAGACCATGATCAGGTCTTGAAGCAAATGTGCTGTGGTCATGTGGTTGGAGCTGAAGAAATCCAACATTGATCAACCCTGGCCTCCACAGCCAGAGCGGCTTGATAATGATTACACCTCAATGCCAAAAATCTCTCAGATTTCCTCAAGGTGTTTACATGGGATCAGGGCTGATGAGGGGGGGAAAAGCTAGTACAAATTACTGGGGCCTGGCATTCCAGAAGGGGGCCCGGGGCCTGGCTTCAATCGGCCCTGTTTAGTCAGTCCGCCCTTGCTGGGGGGGGGGGGGGGGGCCTGAAAAAATTTTTTCACAGGGGCCCGAACCCACTCTCAGCAGCCCTGCTTGGGATACAAAAGAGACTACACCATTCTCATAAATTCAAAGGTTCATACAGTCCTTTTCCCAAGATTATATATATGCCATTATTGGAGGTGTGCACAAACCTGCCAGGCACAAGCTGTGGACATTGAAATCCCTCACTAGCAACATGGAGTTGATTAAGATACTCAGATGACTAAGTCATGGTATATCCTATAATCAGCTGAAGGAAATGGACACTGCCCTCTGTGACAATCAGGGTCCAGACACCCCTGGGGGAGGACAGAGGGTTTGAACTCCAAAGAATAAGCAATTGAGTCAACTGACATAGTACAACAAGCTTGTATACAAAGTGTATCAAGAGAGATCTTTAATGAAAGCTGGTGACATGCTTGTCTTGAATAGCAGCACAGGATAAAAGCTTTATGTGGGGACATACTTGAATAATTTCAAAGGTGTACTGCATTATAAAAAGAAGAGGAAATAACCCCTTAGTTATCCATCACTTAGGGCAGGGGCCCTCAACGCGGTGCCCCCGGGCCCCATGGCCCCCCATGGCGCCTGCGGGGGTATCTAAATGCGCCTGCGTCCTGGCCGGCGGTGGAGCATCTGCCGAAATGCTGCTGAATTTCTGCGGCATTTCAGCAGCAGCGCCTCTCGATGACGCCACTTGCTGCTGACAAGAGGTGTCATTGAGAGGTGTTGCCCCTGAATTTCTGCGGCATTTCAGCGGTAGCGCCTCTCGATGACACTGCTTGCTGCCAACAAGTGACGTCATCGAGAGGCATCGCCACCGAAATGTTGCAGAAATTTGGCAGCATTTCGGCGGGTGCTCCACCGCTGCCACGGTCCTTTGACTGGCACCTGCCAGATGAAAAGGTTGGGGACCACTGACTTAGGGGGAAAAAGGAGACAGCACCCTCTCATTCTGTGAACATTGGTCCTCTTGCCTGGAGAGCTGGCGATGCTGGTAGTGTGATGTAAGTGAGAAAGCTGTTTTGGAAAGACTATACTAGCTAAAGCTATGTCTTTGACACTAGACAGGGTGATTTGTTTTGTTTGTAACCATACCTGTCTTTTTCTCTTGCTTAGTATCACCTAAATCTATGTTCTTTATTAATATACATATTCTTAGTTTGACATAGAATAGAATGTAAACCGTGGGTTATTCTGTACAAATAACTAAGCGTTGAGGATAGAGGTATCTTATTTTCAAATGTACTGAAACAACTTGAGAAATTAAATTGCAATTTGATCAATGAGACCAGGTGGTATTGCCCCAAATCACTAAACTCCAAAGGAACTGAATTACAGTACAGTTGTAATTACATTAATATATGATTTATCATTTAGACCAATGACTATGCTGCAGAACCATATGGTGGACAAAGTTTTACCAATTTTTCCAACAGGCTTTAAGATTTTCTTACCAGGAGAAGTAATTGATGCAATTCTTGAACATAGGATTATAAATCACCTCCATGTGGATAATACAATAGAGATAAAATCTGAGTCCTCGGCTAATCTCTTTGTGGGCACTGAACTTTATAATTGACGTGAATGTCCAGTGACACGGACTGGAGACTGCACCGCAATGTGTCTGGGGAACTCAGGAAAAGGGGTTCACTGAATGTTACCTGCTAGGCAAGGTTTAGACTGGCAGAATCTTGAGGAGTTTTTTGGTGAAGCGAACAGAGTGGTGTCCTAGGGAGATGACAGTCCAAGCTCCAGAAAAGCTCTCCCTTGCTGAGGCAGAGGGGTAAAAATGGCTTATGATTCTAGGCTCCTTGAGAAGAGCATTATGCCCTCCGTCCACAGAAGCTGCCTAATGAGAATGAGGCAGGTGTGGCAATACCATCCAACATTACGCCTTGCATGCCCACAACTATGGTGTATGACAGCATCAACAGATTTGAGGAGACACTCAGTGGTGCAGAGACATCACATAGAGGAAATGGTATTGCAGTGCAGTCTCAGGACAACCCAAGAAGGCTCCACATGCAGAGAAAGTTAAAATACGCAGCATTACTCCTCCACAATTACTGCTTCCTCCTTGTATTAGTGGTAACCAAGTTGGGGCCTTGCTGTGATGGAACCAGTGAAGAGGCCATTCACAATGCTTAAGTTAAGAATAAAGTATGGTCTCTGGTCAGACAAACATGTAAATAACCAGATGGTCAGCTCCTGAACTGGCCTGAACATCCAGGCATGCAATAAGATCAGCATGACTCAGGACAATGTTGGGTATTTGCCGACCACAAATGCACCAGCAATTGAGATCTCCATGGTCTACGAAATCCTTAATCAGACTCAAAATATTGTGGGGGGAAAGACTTGATTTGAAAGAAATAACATGTGTCTTTGACAACGTACTGTATGCCAAGGCTGTAAAAATGTTAAGGGAGAATGACAAAAAAATCCAATACATAATTATCATAATGGGTTGAGAGGTAGCTTTATACTACCTTGATAACATCCAGATTCTGGGCAGCTGGGGAGGCAGAAATGGCCCCCACCATAAGTTGGCTGAGTCCCAGGGGCTGCTCTAACTTACCTTACCTTACCTTTTGCTGTCCAGAATCCCTGTATTTTTGACCCTTCCAAGCACAACCCTGATCTATGTCCTTCTGTTCCCAGACCTGCTACTTATCTCAGGGCCTCTTGGAGTAGAAGAGCAACATAAAACCCTATGCTGTTCCTCCACAGGACAAACCTGTGTCAGCTACACCATTCTGTATCATCATTTGTGACAAGAAATGGCAGTCTCTTTCATTGGCAGAAAGAGACTTTGCTACAGTAGACACAAACTTATTCACCCCCCCATAGAAAGATTCACTGGTATCCATTTTGCAACTTTAGTATCATAGAATAACAGAAGATTAGGGCTGGAAGAGACCTCAGGAAGTAATAAAGTCCAAACCAATGCTCAAAGCAGGACCAACACAAACAAAATCATCCCAGCCAGGGCTTTGTCAAGCAGAGTCTTAAAAATCTCGAAGGATGGAGATTCCACCACCTCCCTAGGTAACCCATTCGAGTGCTTCACCACCCTCTTAGTGAAATAGCGTTTCCTAATATCCAGTCTAGACTTCTCCCACTGCAATTTGAGACCTTTGGTCCCTGTTCTGTCATCTGCCACCACTGAGAACAGCTGAGCTCCATCCTCTTTGGAACCCCCTTTCAGGTAGTTGAAGGCTTCTATCAAATTCCCCCTCACTCTTCTCTTCTGCGACTAAACAAGCCCAGTTCCCTCAGCCTCTCCCCATAAGTCATGTGCCCCAGCCCCTGATCATTTTCATTGCCCTCCACTGGACTCTCTCCAATTTGTTCACCTCTTTTCTGTAGTGGGGGGGCCCAAAACTGGACACAGTACTCCACATGTGCCCTCATCAGTGCCGAATAGAGGGAAATAATCACTTCTCTCGATCTGCTGGCAATGCTCCTAATGCAGTCCAATATGTCATTAGCCTTATTGGTAACAAGGGCACACTGCTGACTCATATCCAGCTTCTCATCCACTGTAATCCCCAGGTCCTTTTCTGCAGAACTGCTGATTAGCAGTCGGTCCCCAGCCTGTAGCAGTGCATGGGATTCTTCCATCCTAAGTGCAGGATTCTGCACTTCTCCTTGTTGAATTTCATCATATTTCTTTTGGCCCAATCCTCCAATTTGTCTAGGTCACTCTGGACCCTATCCTCTCTACCTCTCTATGTTCACATTTGTTCTATTGAAAACGTCAAATCTTGAAAAAGGGTGATTTGCCAGCTTACATTGTTTTAATTTGAAGAGCCTTCCTTGCAGTATTTTGCTTTTTCCTAGAAGAATTCACTTCTTTCCATAAATAAGTCCAAACAAGTACTCTATTTTAATACATAAATGTACAAAGTGCACAAACAACTCTGTACCATATTGACTTATGGCATCTATAGAGTGAACCTAAAAAATATTTTGAGAAGCCCAGATAAGAATTTTATATTACTGAATACACACAAACACTTTACACTGGCATTAAGATGAAGTCTGTTGTGATCAAATCCAATAACCATTGGTGAGTAAACTAAAATACAATAAAGGTCTTACAATGAGGTATGCAGTTTTGGAAATCCAAAAAGATCTTAAGCACAAAGAAGAGAAAGTGAATGTTTCCATTGTGTTACTGAAAGCCAATATTTGGAGAAAAGCAAATTGTTGGCCCTGTCCTGCATTTTTGATACACACAGAAATCCTGTTGATGTCAATTGGAATTTGGAGTGTGCAAGGAATGCCAAATCAAGACTGTATTTAAAACCAAAAACTTCAGTGCATACAAACAATCACACAGAAACAGAATTTCATTGAGTTTTTTGTTAATTTGCAGAATTTATAGCTCTGAAGGCAAAGAGCGGGGGTTATGTTTTTCCCCATTTATTAAAAAACAATTGTGGACTTTGGATCAAGAATAATGAAGACTGTTATAACAAAGAGAAAGAGGTCTGCAAGTTGTTTTGGATGCATTTATAGATTAAAGAGACTTGAAAACAACAGAGAAACCATTCTGGCAGATGAAATCCAGGCTCCATCAATACTGATAACGTGACATGCTAGTTATTAGCAACATCAGTACTACTGTCTTGGAAAAGTCTATCTGACTAGTACAATCACATTAAAATTTGTATGTACTTTCTGAAGATATTTAAAAATTATTAAATACAACCCAGCTATATCCAACTGTCCCGCTATATATTCATCAAATACTTTATTGGAGGTGTCACAAAAGTAGTACGTATGGGGGCAAATGTGAAGATGATGAGAACAGTGGCCTTATGGATCAGTTCTGGAAGAATATTTTATGTGCAGAGGTGGTACGAAGATGGTTATGGGAGAAACAGGCAAAGTGCACATTAGTGGCCCAGCAGAAGTAGCAAGTGGTTGACACAATAAAAGCAAGGGCAGATAATCAGGGAAAGGGCAGAATCATGATGGGCCTTGAAGACAAGGGGAAGAAGATTAAACTCAGTGAAGTGAAAATGTGGACTGGAGAGACTTTGGGGAGTGTGCGGGGGTGATGTTGTCAAAATAATGGCCAAGGAATGGCCGATTTTATCCAATATTTTTCTATAACCTGCCTTATCACAGGTCAGGACCCAGGACCTCGACCATGAAACAAACAAGCTTTGGCCACCTCAAGTAGATCAATTTCTTTAGCACTGAGTAAACAGCAAGCTCTTATCCACTGTTAGAGTAGGGTGAAAAGGGGAAAATGTTAATTTTTTGCCATTTTCCCCCCCAAAAGGGAAGCAATCACCTACCAATATACTGAAGATGCACATGGGTTCTACTTCTCTTGTCTTCGCTCTTGCGCATCTTAAATCTATGCAGTATTGATAGAGGAGCATATCTCCTGCATACCTCTTAAGGTCTTTTCAGGAAGAATAGAAGACCTGTCTCCCGTAGATTTTAGGAGATCTATCGGAGATGATCTCACTACCGAGCACCTTTTAAGGTAAAAGCAAAATTATGTTGTGAAGGAGACAGGAACTCTACATAAAGTAGCAGCTTGGGGTTGAATTATAAGCTAATTTTGACACACACTCCCCTGTGAATCCAAAGCAAATCCCCGATGCTCCAGGCTTCTGTGATGCAAGTATAGCCTTTGCAGGATATTAGGTTATTATTTCAGAAGCATGAAAGCTATGTTCAGCCTGTAGACAAGTGATTCAACATATCAAAAGTCAGACTGAGGTCCCATCTTTGCAGAGTTGTTGTTTTAAAACCTATGTCAATTTTTGCAATCCCTCCCCCTTTTTAATCTGCCACTAAAGTAGATGCTAAGACACTGAAACAGGTTTAAAGTTAGTAATAAAATTCCTGAGGTAATCCTCTGGGGTCCACAGGACTTGAACAAAATGATAGTTCTGACATATGTGCCAAGGTGTAAACAAATATTTCAGCTCTTTGTATTTAAAAAGATCACATACACTAGTGTATGTATGTACATTTTATGGAACCAGGGAGACTACCAAGAAAGGCAAAGATGGGGGTGGGGGTGTAACTTATTCAAGTTAAATGGACGATAGGGATGCTGCTGCAATAGTTTAATTCATTAACTATTGTAAAGAGTCTGGAGATCCTTAGAAGGAAGGTGGTATAAAAAAAAACATTATTTTTGCCATCATTCAACATGGGTTTTCCTCCATTGACTGAGTTTTTCAGAGTAGTGATTCTTCTTTCTTCTCAAATCTATTATATTGTGGTGCCCTGAAACTGTGATGTGGGTGATATGGGAACATTTCCCAGGCTGGATATCTCACTAGCTAGGGCTGCACAGGATAAGATTAGCAAAGAATACTGTGGCACCTTATAGACTAACAGACGTTTTGGAGCATGAGCTTCTGTGGGTGAATACCCACTTCGTCAGATGCTGCTCCGAAATGTCTGTTAGTCTATAAGGTGCCACAGGATTCTTTGCTGCTTTTACAGATCCAGACTAACACGGCTACCCCTCTGATACAGGATAAGATTGATATAGTGGTACTTAAAACCTATGGGAGAGATTCTGGGGAAGGTGAGAATGCAGTTCAATTCCCTGGGATGCTTGAGGAGTTTAAGTTTTGAAGGTGGGGCTTGCAAAGCAGAGGAACATGAGTGCATCATAAGGACTACAGCAGAAAAAAAAAGCAAAGTGGAATAAAATATTGCTAATTTTTTGCTCTTCTGCTTTCATTAAATTGAGAAATTGGGGAATTGTGCATAAATATGATTGCTAGCTTGTGTAACTAATTTTCTAAACCATGTATTTAAAAAATGAACTCAGTAAGTTAACATTTTGTACTGAAAGTTATTTCTGATTAATTCCAACTAGGTGCTGTGTGGTAGGGACCTAAATGAGAAATTAAATAGCCATGTGTGATTATTGAAGTGATGCAAATTCTTCTAGCTGTTCAGTAATTTAATAGGTTATGAAGATTCTTTCATTTCAATAAGAGAAGTAATTCTTATGTATAAATATAACATTTTGACAGCCAAAGAAGCCATCATGTAATTGCCTCTTAAGAAGTTAAACTTCAGGAAAATATAAAAAAATAACTGCCATATTTTCTACAATTATTTCAAGTTCCAATAATCAGTACTAAGAATTGTTCTGTTCCTGCAGTAATGCATTTCACACAGACAATTGTGTATCATTACAAAATATCCAAAAAAATTATCTGTCTTTACCTTATCTACCATTTGTCGATATGGTAATTAAATTATTAATATAGACATTTAACACTTCTCTCCTTTGGACTGAATCAGAGTTACTTAACTGTGTGTTATAGCTCTGTACTGTTATCATTCCCCTTAAGTACAAATGGTAGAGGCCTGTGCTTGAAAAAGCAATTGCTCCTGAGAGGTCAATTCCTGTGGGAATTATGCCACACACAGTGGTTTCTCCCAGGGGCTTGATACCTGTGCACCCAGAAAGCTCCCTCTCAAAGTGAGGACACAGTGTGTTCAGTCCTGCAGAGGGGATTGTGCAGGCTTGAGGCAAAGTCAACATATGGTGGAACCTCAGTTCCTCATCTTCCCTTCCCAGGCATGCTGGCTTTATCTGTCTTCCATCACTACAAGTGTAGGAGAGCATCTGGCCCACTGAAATTAATTTAATGTAACACACTTTACTTTTCTGTCAAACCTGCATGCCATCATACTACAAAATAATAACTATTACCATGAGATTCTAAATAATGCTATAAAACACTAGGAACAGATTTGTATCCTCTTCATCGCCAAGGAAAGATACTAGCTGTGTGGCAGTGTCAAAACCAAGAGACACATGATTAAAGGTAACATTTCAGATCAGTTCTATTACTGACTTCAGATAAGTCATTTTGTTATGCCACATGGACAGATAACACGATCCACATAAAAAGGGATTCAGAAGATTAGAAGACTTACTAAAATAACACTGATGTACTAGCTTTAATGGCTGTTTATTCTCCTCATTTTATTTTTGTAACAAGAGTTTCCACACACAACAATATAATTGTTACTTTTTTTTTTTAATATTCTGTCCACCCTACCATTTTTCCAGGCTAGGGCAAACTGTTTTAATTGTCATTTATGATAGTGTAAGAAAAAAGTCACAATTTGGGCTGAGACACTTTCCATCTGTTTAAATAACCCAAGTACCTAATTACAATGCCAAAAATAATTTGTCATAAGCAGAGACACCATTCACTGGGAAATAATTTACTAATTGAGGAGCTACCGTAGTCTAAGTTAAAATGCAATGACTTAATTTTTCATCCTGACATCAGTTAGATTTATTTAGTGGTTTAAATAAGTTTGGTACCACCATTCAGTTAAATATTAGTGCCCATATAATGCACAATGTTAATCACTCTGTATATCTTATATGCAGATTTTTCTGCATATTGAACCTAGTAAATAGCCAGGCATTCTGAAAAGTCTGAAGCAGTAGAAAAGTTCTCCTGAATTGTGAATAACTATGTAAAATCATTATTTCAAAATAGGAGGGCTCACTTTTATTTGAATAGCATTTGGAGATGCACTCTTATCTGAAATGACAGCATAAAAAGCAGAGGTTTCTACAATAAAATAAATATTAACTTTTTTTTTTAAGAATCCCTTTACCCCACCTTTATACATAAAACAGTCTATTATATTTGGAAAAAGAGTTGCTTATAGGTTTGTAAGAAGGTAAATTTAATGGAATAATCTACACTTCTGTAACTATTATTTTTGTATATAATCGATTTTTTAAATAATTATTTTTCCATCTAACCTTCTCTATTTGAGTTATTTAAAAAACCCTCAAAATTGATGTATTGTTAATAAATAAATAATTACATTCTTTATATGAATGAATTGGTAGCACTCTTATTTCAACAAGAAAGTCACAGGATCAAGATCCCACAAGAGGACATGGGTTCATTCTTCATAATGACAGTGCTACACAAAAAGTATTGTTAGATGCATCCATCAGAGGCTATGTTAATATGACACTCCAATGAATTTTTTATATAAACTCATTGATGTCCAATGCTGTGTATGAGCACTTGCCAAGTGCATAATGGATGCCACATCTGCATAGAAATAACTATTGTAATAGCGATAACATCTGTGGATATATTGGGTATAAAATGGATTCCCACATCTATCTGAAGAATGTCATAAAGTTGCAGCAGGAGAGCAATGATAGCAATGACTATATGAGTGCATTTACATCCTGAGACTTTTTCTGACAATGACCACCTTGAGGGACGATAAAATTCTCAGGCATCCTGAGCTAGTCAACCAATAGGAAAAAAATACTTTTAAGGGCTTAGATGTTTATTTGCCTTTAGCCAGAAAAGGTGCTACTGATACATACTCAGCAATGCATAGGAAAGAAGAAAGGTCCCTGTGGAATAGTATTGGTTGTTTACATCTGTGAGTCACTAGCAAAGCAACACGAAATTCAACAATAGCTAATTCCACTACATCTATCATTGGCTAGGCCTTCAGTGTAGGCATAAAACAGAGGTGATAAAATGAATTTGGAAGAAAAATTGTCGGTAGCATCTAGCCATCAAGAAAGGAAAATTAAAATCAAGAAATATCCTGTCTGAATGGAGGAATGCCATTATATTCATTTTACCATGTATTCACTGAAATGCTTCACTTAGGTTGGCATAATTCCAAAAGAAGTACTTTTACAAATTCATTTTTGTGTGTGAAGACTTTCATGAAAAAACCCCAAAGCACTTAAACGTTCATATTTTCTATATGGCGCATTTAAACAGTTTTGTCAGGAAATGTCTCGTAAAGGTACATTTGGTCTGAGTGTGTGCTCAGGACATGGGTAAGGCAGCAACAGTGAAATGATCCCCATGCCTGAACACAGAGTAAATGGGGTCTCTGTGAAAAAGAATTGAGGTGAGGGGGGCAGAACTCCCAGACCCTAATTTAGTCCCTGGGCTAGAAAAGAGGCCATTATCCCTGTGCACTCCACAAAATGGGGTTTGGGAGCAGTAGATCCCCCATAATCACCGAGCATACCCTGGCTCTCCCCTCCTCCATGACAGCTTATAGAAGACTGCCACAGAACAGTTATACTGAGTATAGGGCCTTCTGAGTAATTCTATGTTCCTGTGATGCAGCAGATTAGGGCCATAAACCACAGCAGCACCACTGCTTGTGGGGAGAGGAGGTGGGAAACCTGTCACCCCTACTATGATGAGTGAATTTCACATCTGCACAGAAACATAAGAGCAATTTAGATGGCTTATCTAGGGAAACATGATTAAATTATCACTATGGCCCAGCTGAAAGGTGAAATAATGAGTAACTTGGAATTGAATTAAAAACTGCCTTAAACCCATTAAAACATTCAGATTTCCCAGTCTCAAATACACTGAAAACCTTTTAAATTAATCTGTCTCCCTGCCCTTATCACAAGCTGAAGTCATTGCTGGCTCAGATATTACAAAAGAAGCCAGACTAAACTCCAGCTCATTTGAATATTGGTTTTCAAACACACCATATTTTTCCTCAATATCTAGAAGTAATTATTTTTAATGTGTAGGCTATCAAAGCATCCATAGGAAAGGACATAAAAGAAATCACCTACAACACTTTGGTCCCAACAGCTCCTCTCTCCTGGTCCCTTTAATGATAAGGGCACAAATCTCCACCTCATTCACAGCACAGCACAGCACAGCGCACCGCACGCACGCACGCACACACACACCAGCCTCCATCCCAAACCCTGCTTTGCCTCCAGCATTTATAATAGTGTTAAATACAAAAAAAGTGTTTTTAATTTATAAGGGCGGGGTCGCACCCATAGGTTTGCTGTGTGAACGGGGTCACTAGCACAAAAGTTTGAGAAACACTGCCTTAGATGGTATTCCTTCTGAACTGGAGTTAACAAGGCCCACCTGGCCTAGGTGCTGGAGTGAATCAGCCAAATAGTTTTCTCTTTGAAAAATCCTAGACGTGACATCCTGTCACAGTGAATTATATATGTACACACAAGTCGATTCCACTTTCTTACACTGAATTTACTGAGAGAGAAAGTTGTTGTGCTGTTATTAAAACAAGTACGGCTCTCCATGTCTGAGGAAGCTAGATTTCCATAGGAGGGGAAACAATCCTTTACGTACTTTCACAGAGGTATCTGGAGAGATAAATAACAATTATACCATATACCTCACCCCACCTGCCCTCTGACAGGCACACTTGGTGACTGGTCACTGCTCAACAATTTAAACATCAGGAAAAGAGGAGATAAACTAAATAATGTGGCCCATTAATAAGAGCAGATCATGCAAATAGAGGCCAATAGAGATTAAAACTGATAATTGTAGGAATGACCTCGGGCCCCTAGGCCTGGATACCTTATTATCGAGGCATCTTGTTCTTGTCTGCAAGCTGGGCACACCCGGTTTCTTATCACAGGAACTTGGCTTTCCTCCATCCTCCCCTGTACTTTCACACAGACGGCCCCGTTTGCATCTGGCGGTGTTTTGTAACTTCCCCCCCTTGCAGTTTCTCACAGGACTGCCGTGTCTGCAGCTGG